>NW_016230885.1:330-1238 GCF_001687245.7 Rhagoletis zephyria | reverse complement strand
TTGTGTTTGACTCAGAAAAAATCAGAACAACTGGCTTAATTTTTGAAAGAAATTAATTTGCTGGCGAAAGGTACCAAAGTAACAGCATATCGAAAACGCACAAAAAGAGTTAGAAAAGTTCTTCAATATGAATGATGCAAAAAATTTCGCTTATTGCAACGATATCGAAAAGTTAATGGAGACGATAGGGTTAACCTATAAAAAAGATGAATGGCGTTTATTCATCGATAGTTCACTAATCAGCTTAAAAGTTGTGCTTTTGCACAAGACGAATAGAATGCCTTCTCTTCTAATTGCGTATAGCACTGACACTAGTGAAAATTTCGATAATTTGAAACACATTCTGGAAGTAGTCAAATATAACGAACACCAGCGGCGCATTTGCTGCGACCTCAAAATAGTTTCATTGATTACAGGCTTAACAGCATCTGGCCGTCCAAAATATCCGTGTTTTTTGTGCGATTGGGATTCACGATACGGAGAAGGTATTAAAGAAGAAACCAGTACAAACAGCATAACTGGAATCGTCGCATTGGATGGAAATGGCCTAAAGACAATATGCTACACGAAAGTCTTGTTCCTGAAATGAAAATTTTGATGCCGTTGCTCCACATTAAACTTGGCATTTCTAAAAATTTTTTGAAATGTATCGCAAAAAGACCAGCAGTATTCAACCGCTTAAAATACATTTTCCCAATACTAAGTAACGCCAAAATTCAGGAAGGGGTTGTTAATGGTCCCGACATACGGAAACTAATGAGTGGTCAAGATTTTGACCAAGTTCTGACAGACCGAGAATTAAATGCATGGCTCGCATTGAAAGCAGTCATTAAAGGACTTTTGGGTAAAGAACGCAAAGACAACTACAGGCAATCTGTTGCAAACATGTTGGCAGCTTTCGATGAAAT
>NW_016230885.1:0-238 GCF_001687245.7 Rhagoletis zephyria | reverse complement strand
GAGTGCACAATTTAAACATGTTAACGATTGAAAACTATTTTCGTTTCAGGTACAGAGGAAAGAAATCTCCAGATGCAATACTCGCTGAAATTTGTTGGTGGTATAAAAACACCTTTGAGAAGAGGAACACGAGGAAAAAGAGGAAGAAGGGGAAGACAAAGATGAAATACCAGAAATATCTGTTGGACAAAATTATCGACCTTTCTGATGATGATGACGATGACTAAGATATTAGAGA
>NW_016230884.1:0-1238 GCF_001687245.7 Rhagoletis zephyria | reverse complement strand
TTTTTAAGAATCCTGTTAATCGTTTATGAAGCTTGAATACATTTTCTGGGCATACTCTGCATGACCTTTCCAACGATATCTCAAACGTGTCGATTGGACGTCTGGATAAAAACTTCCAAATGTATATATAAGCGAGTCGCGCGCACTACTGTACGCTGTGATATGTGAAAAATAAATCGATACAAATCTGTGCCTAAAGAATTCTTCTACCTGCTTTACTGTTACAGATTTAAACACAATTTATGTAACTTATTTTTTTACTTGAGGTGGCGCCTTCGCTGGAATGGCCCAGATGCAGTTATCTATTTTAAAATAAGATCTATTGATTGGTGTTACCAGTTTTAGGATGTCTACTTTAATTTCCGAGATATTGACACAAAATTTTATCGGTAATTTAGTACAAATTGAGCTAAAAATGCAGTCATACCAAACTAATCAAGATCTTTCATACAGCTCATCCTTCCATCGTCTGCGGTACTCGCCGTCGCCAATATGTAAAGGTCCGTAAATCTTCCGGAAATATCTCTTTTAGAAATTCGAAAAGTCGCCTCATCGGATGTTGTCATTGCCCATGATTGGTAATGGCAACGGATTGTCGAACTTTCGTTCCTCGAATGCGTGTCGTAGGCAGAGTCGCCCAAATTTTCGCTTGGAACGTTTTCATAAAAAATATAACTGCCGCATTTGTTGCAGCTCGAACACACTCACAAGTTATGCACTATGTCTGTTTTTATATATAAATACATACATACGTGCGCATACGTGCATGTACATAATAACATATTTATTGAATCTTCCTTCATGGCCACTGCCGCAGCCTTCAATGCATGCAGTCAGGTAGTCGAATAAGCCAATTGGCCTTTTGCTACTGCACCGACCACCAGCAGCAACTCAATGATAACTTGGAATTTGCCAGAAAGTTTATATAGGGTTGCCAACATTTTCTAAGAAATTTAACGTACTTTTTCAAAATTCTGAAAAAATATTGTACACTTGAAATATATATAGTATTTTTTTTTTTTAGAAAAAGTATAAATGTTTTTTAAGTGTACATCTTTCTTCTTCTTATGCATTTCCTCTATAAAAAAATATATGTATGTCTTTGAAAGTATCATATGCTTTNAATTTGCCAGAAAGTTTATATAGGGTTGCCAACATTTTCTAAGAAATTTAACGTACTTTTTCAAAATTCTGAAAAAATATTGTACACTTGAAATATATATAGTATTTTTTTTTTT
>NW_016230881.1:0-1238 GCF_001687245.7 Rhagoletis zephyria | reverse complement strand
AGCTTTCCAAATATGTACCGATTCGAGCATTCATAAATACAGGTTTCCCAAATATTTCGACAACCGCGACACCGATCTACAAGAAATTTTTCCTGAGTTATTTAAATATCAATAGTAAACTAAATCCGAACGTAAATGCATGTTTTCGAAATATGTATATCGATCCCCGTGCCACCTACCGGCTGAATTTTTTGTCGAGTTATTTCCTTATACATTACAAATATAAACCAAATTGGACTATAAATGCGGGGTTTTGAAATATCTCGACTCCTGCGCCACCTATCGGACTAATTCATCTTTTGGGAAGTTGGTTAAAAATTGATAGCAAGATTTGAGTCAAACAATTTACTCTCAGAAGAATATTAAACACAACGTCTTGAATTATACGGGCAGGCTTCATTGTCATCAAATTATTGTATATTGTAACCTAGTAACCTAAAATTGTTTGCCATTTATGTTCTTAATCCGCTAATAGCACGCTCATTGAGATTTGCAACCGCGATTTATAATAATAACCACCATAAACAACATACAAATAAATAAAACGATCAAAAACGCATCTTTAGCAATTTCCTGCCTAAATGCTAAGCACAATCATTTATAAGCACGAAAACCTTCATATTGCTTTTTGTTTAATGGATTTCGAAAGAGTTGTTTTCACAATATGTATGTATAGTCTGCTTAAGTATACAGTGGTGGACAAAGGAGAAAATGTAAATTCCAACCATCAAAAAATTTTGAAATAATGCTTTGATTACTTAATTCAATATCAATTTTATATTTGGTTGTGTCAAATAAAACGAATGCTTTTTTCTTCGCGCCCTTAAGAAAATTTCGTGGTCAGTCACAAAAAATTAGTGGCTGTGTGACTTAATTCATTCCTTTTTTAATAGTTTTTCTAAGCTGTTCATTTTTTTAACTACTAATTTTTTCTTTCTTTCTGGAATACAGAACCTTAATTTCATATTTTGAAAAGTAGAACTGTCAAAAGCAGAATTTTCAAAAAGCTGTATTTCGAGGTAGCACATTATTGATAGGTTTAGAAGGCGCAGCAGTTGAGCGCATACATTAGCTGTCAAATTCAACTCTCAAAGGTACGAAATATTACGAACGTGCCCATTTAAAACCAGAATTTTTTCTAGCAGTTTACGCTTCTGTCTTTGAACATCGAATACGCAGGTTCGATCCTTGCTGAAGCCTAGAAAAAAGAAGTCTGATGAGGAGATGTGGTGATCTCC
>NW_016230880.1:320-1238 GCF_001687245.7 Rhagoletis zephyria | reverse complement strand
ATAAAACCGCAATTCCCGTCGAAAATAACATAAAAGTTTAACTTAAAAAACATTGCAATTATTAAACAAAAAACAGGATGCACTCACTTTGCCAGTGTACATACATATTTGTGTTTAAAATTAACTACTTATGAAATAATTTTTGTGGCACGAACATATACATACTTGCGCTTTCTAAAAATGGGAATAAAAATTGGATTCGCATAAAATTTTAATTCCAATAACTAATATTTTAGTGAAAACATTTACAATAAAGCTTTCAGTAACTTTTGGCAAATTTGAGCGATTATGTGAAATTAGCAATGCGTTTTTACCTACATATCCATTTATATTATTTTAAATAAAGCTAATAGTAAAATTTAAAATCGAATATGGATATGACAATTAAAAAAAAAAAAAAAAAATTTATTACTTGGTCCGTCCGGGATTTGAACCAAGACAAACGGCGAGACGCCAAAAAGTTGCATCGCCTCTAGCATACGCGCCACAGTACATCATTCAAATTGCAATCTCTAAATCACTACATATATGAAATTCTTCATTCATCCAAAAAGACAAACGCATAAATATGTATGCATTAATAAATGTAAATATGTGCATACATATGTACGATTGTACTGCTTTCGTCTTCCCCTCGCCGTCCACCAACCAAAGACAAATTATTAAATTTCTGCGAATTGCCACGACGCCATCAAAATTAACCCTTGGTTGACGAAATATTTAGGTTTTCGCATAAGTTTACATTTAATAAAGCCATACTCGTACATTTTATATGGAGAAGAATATTAATTAATTTAAAATTCTGCATGTAACCGTGTTCTCGACGATACTACAATACTGCATACCCGAAAATTTTCTAAATATTCTTTCATTAACAGTTGGAACCAGCTGAAACCAAAAAAACTATGTCCGCTAAAA
>NW_016230880.1:0-198 GCF_001687245.7 Rhagoletis zephyria | reverse complement strand
AATATCTACGAGTATTGCAGTAAAAGTCAAAAACAACTTTGAAGTTAACAAACACATTGCTTTATACATTTTTTTGTTAATGCGTCCATCTTTAAAGCGAGTATGTGAAAAAACCAATTTTATCATTTTTTTAACTAAAATGCATTTTCACTATGAACAGATGCTTTTTAAGTTTTTAGCAACATTAACTACTGAATA
>NW_016230879.1:0-1238 GCF_001687245.7 Rhagoletis zephyria | reverse complement strand
GCAACACAAATGCAATGCTTGAATGAATTGCTAATTTCAAATATTAGCTCATTTGCATTTCACTTTATAAAGAAACGAATACTAGAAAGAAAAATAAAAAAAAATCAAGTCTTAGCCAGCTATCACAGTTGAGGGCAACAGATTTAGTAAACAAAATTCAAATAAAAACAAAAACAAAAACAAAAGTCTAAAACTTCAAGCCACCCACAACAGCGGGCACACTTTTCTAGACTTCTCTTGCGCCCCACTCCGACTATTAATTCCCTGCTTACCACAACCTCGTCACTTCATCCCCATCAAACCGCACCCAACCGCTCAGCAGCAGCAACAGTTTTAACTACACCAAACTTTAGTGGAGTTGGCTTAGTTTTTACTTTTGCTGCTAACGAACCGCAGCATTGACCAACCAACCGGAAACAGTGAAATAATGGCATACTTTGGTACGTCTGTATGTTTGTGTATGTACGTTATTTTGTACAAATCTATAGACATACATATGTACATGTTTGCGCGAACTTGTGTACATACTTTTTATGAAACTTTTAGAAACCCCAAACCAAAAAAAAATATAAAAATTAATTATGATGGCGGAAAAAAGCGCTCGCTCTCTACTTAAATGAAGTAGCACACGAAAACAAATAAGCGTCCAAGTGTAGTGCAAATAAAGAACTGATTATAAAAAAAAAATTTAATTAACGAAATGGCTGCAAAAAACACTTGATTGCTGAAAACGTATGTGACACTTGTTAAGTTAACAATATGTCAGAAAAGATTAAAATGCGCGAAGTAGAAACTTAAAAAAAAATCTAAGTTAGACGTTTGTAAATAATAATCCGAATCTTAAGCGCCTGTTTGGCAGTAAGGAAGTGTTTTTTTACATAGGTACATCTTCTTTTTCTTTTTTTCTTCTCCTACATCTTATTTGCCGGTATAACCGTTTGGCGATTTCGCGCAGATACCAAAACACTTCGTCAATCACTTCACTTCTTTAAGAATGTGCCCCAGTGGTTCAACCCGAATGTAGACAGTCTACACGTGGGTGCCGAGTCGAAAGATCTTTTCACCGGTGCGCTTTCATCTATTCATACGACATGTTCAAACCAGTCGATTCATTGCATTTGTATGATGCGCCTACAGTTCGTCAATTCATCTTCTTCGGTACCCGTCGCCCATGCGTATACGACCTTTGGCTCTTTAGATGCTTAATGCTACTTCCGGTCATTTTGAAGTGTCATGTA
>NW_016230878.1:0-1238 GCF_001687245.7 Rhagoletis zephyria | reverse complement strand
TCTGCAATTTTTTCAAACAATGTTCGTATTTGTGATATACAGTTCCGTTTATTAAAAAGCAATTTAGAGTGACTATCAAACGTTTTTTGAGTGACTTTTGAGTGACTTTGAGGAGCGCATTACGTTGATTGTCTTTGTTTGATTTTTAAGAAACAAAAAGTATTTCAGAGAATAAATAAATACATGCATACTTTTTTAATCAAGCATTTGCGGAGGTAGAGTATGTTTTTAACGGATTAAAAATTCGAGTGAAAACTTCATGATTGGGGAGCCGGAGTTAAATGATTTCTGTAGAAACTATTTTTTGTTTATTGTAGAAAAAATGTTACTCTCAAACTATGTACATATATACATATATTAAATAAATATTTAATGCTTACTTTTTTCTTTTTTGCAGGAAAAATGGACTGAAATGATTTCAGTAGACATACGCTCAAAGTAAATATATCGAAATCAAGTCGATGATATGGTTCTAAAGAGGCTTAGTAGCTGATGATCTCGCCGTGAGTTTGAATAATTACCAAATAGCAAGTGAAAATAAAGCACCATTGACTCTCAGAGCGCGGAGCGCGCGAAGTAGCTCACTTTGTGAGCTCTGCGTGAGAGCGTTTGGACCTAGTTCGATGACGGCGCACTCTTATAAGTTGCCGCTTTGTATGCTGCTGCTAATCGCACTACTACACAATACAGCAACAACTACCGGAGGCACGCATCAAAAAAGAGAATACAGAGTAACCAGAAGATTCATAGAAATCGGCAGCGAACAAGCGTTTTCAGCAGAGACGATACGAGAGTCGGTATCGAAGGGCAGCAAAATTGCGGAATGGCATATAGAAGGTGTTGAGTGCAGAAAGGGAAAAAGAGTACTAAGGGAAAATAAGAATGCGGAAGAAGCGCCGGCGAAAGAGAAAACTACCCCCTGTCTCAATGGCAGTAAAATCCTCACAGCAACGAGAGCAACTCAGCTTAGCATAGACACCAACCAACTGGTGAGAGAAGGTCTTTTCGCGAATGTGAGCAGCGCCAAGAATTTAACACCAGCACTGGAGGATAAGAAACCGGGCTCCGCCGTACATGACATTCTCAAGCATCAGATCGTTTTAGATGTTAAGCCCATCACCAATTCGAAAATCCTGCACAAAACACCCGCGCCAGCAACAACAATTGCCACCTTCTCTTTGCGCCTTAAAAACGCACATACCAGTAGTCATATCAATTATCCGCCGCCAAGTGCAGCA
>NW_016230877.1:0-1238 GCF_001687245.7 Rhagoletis zephyria | reverse complement strand
CAAATTAGTGTGCAAATTTAATGAATTTTCCTGAGTTTTGCACAAAGTTGAGAGTTTTTATTATTATGTTTTCTGGTGTAGAATGAACTATATTTTTATAAAAAATTATCGAAAATAAATTAGAATAAAAACCTTTGCATATATGGCAAAAAATTCACTGTGCCAATACTTTTGTTCGTCACTGTAACTACAAGCCACAAGAGTGACAGCAAAAAGCGGTAAATTTTCGAAAATTACATAGATACCGCAGCAACCAAAACCTATGTAGATGGATACATAAGGAGAACCAAAACAAAGTGAAACTGGAAATATAAACAACACGAAAAGCAAATAAATTTCTGTTTGATAGTAATAAAAAGTTTAGTTAAAAAGAAAACCATATTGCAAAACTGAAGCACGGAGGTTTTGTAGATATTGATAAAACGGGAACGAAAATTCGTCATCAATTCAAAGAACCATTTTCAAGCACGCGGGTTAGGNAAAACTGAAGCACGGAGGTTTTGTAGATATTGATAAAACGGGAACGAAAATTCGTCATCAATTCAAAGAACCATTTTCAAGCACGCGGGTTAGGCTTAAAATGTCTATGTAGTCGGACAACTGTGCATTTCCGCAAAAAAAAACAACATGCGACATTACACAAACAATATAAACATTAGGCTGGATCGCGTAAAACTCTCGAAATGCTTAGTTAGTTAAAAGCTTTGCGTTAAAAGCTTTAGCGTAAAAAAGTTATCATGTTCGAAAACAATGCCGGCCAAAACGTGCACCTTGTGCAGTTTTTCCTTCGGGTTCTCACACCAACGCTAACGATGGTTTCGCTTCTCACACGCTTGACACGCAGGTGTGACAAGCTTAAAAAAAAGTTTTTTTAACATAATATGCACATCTGTAATGGTATACTCTGATCCAGGATCTAAACCGCCAAAAGAGTTATTTGACTTTATTCAGATATAAAAATAATAAAGGAATTTATTTTTTTTTTATTCAAATAAAAATCGACCCTGTTCGATGCTCATAGCCCATAATGAACAGAAGCAAGGAAAATAGTTTCACAAAATTTGCCATAAATGTTTAATGTCTGAACTGAGGTCAATAGTGCAAATAACTGTTGAAAAAATGTAGTGCTAATATAGCCAAAATTTTACAAAAACTATTACTATCATATCACTTTCCAGAATCCAAAACCCTACTCTACCTTCTTTGTTAAAATGGCTTCGACGTTCAGAGCTATACGG
>NW_016230876.1:0-1238 GCF_001687245.7 Rhagoletis zephyria | reverse complement strand
TTTTTGATCCCACTTATACACAGGTAGGGGTCTGCGTGCATTTAGTTAATGTAATAACATAATTTCATAGGCTTAGATTTATAATAATAAACGTCTGAATCCTGAAAGCTGATTTGGTATAAAGCGAAGAATAGCTATATATATATTTTTTTAATAGAATAAAATATTTGTATTAAAAAATATATTGAATGCGCTAAACAGCGTTTTTATTGATAACTGGAAAGTAGGAAAATTGAAAATGTAAGTAAGTATAACCCCTGGTTGACATGGAAATGAATGGTAAGCTGATAAAAAAACGCAGAATTTCAACTAAATTATTTCTATGTTCCGCACAAAAACCGAATTTCCTATGAGTGAATTGGATTTGCTCGTTTGGATAATAAAAACCAGCTTTAAATTATTAGAAAATCTCTACGGTTTTAAAAAGATCGCGCGCCTCGGATGACGCCAAATTTCCTGGGCTATACGGTTTTTGTTGCAAAAGTTATAAATGTTAGTTTTATTTAGGAAAAACGTGCNTCGCCATTCAAAAACCTTTAGAGCGATTTTCGAAAAAGCTCTTTCAATCGATGCGCCGAAACTTGTAGATTCGAATAGATCCAAAAACTTTTCTAAAAGGACCACCTAAACGCGGTAAAATCTGCATTTCCGGTGCGCAAAGTGAATTACCGGAAGTAACGGTGCTTATGAAAAGTCTTCATGACCTGCGGATTATATGAAAAAATGTCACGTTTTCGACTCGACTTTTTTCTATGTTCCGAATAAAAACAGATTTTTTTATAAATTGGGCTTAATTCTTTGGCCTTTTGCGTATTGAAACCCAGTTTTAAATCTTTCAAGACCCTTACAGGTTTCAGACAAAAAATTTCTAAAAGTGGTCTGGAGGAGCATGTTCACAACGATAATTTCGATACTTTATATCGCCCGATAACTTTCGTTGTAGCCTCGAATGACGCCAAATTTGTTGCGCTTTCTGGAAATATACCGTTTTTGTTGCAAAAATCATAAATGTCAGTTTTATTTAGAAAAAACGCGAAAAATCGAGATTTTCTTTTTCAAAAAGCGTTCGCCATTCAAAAATCTTTAAAACTATTTTCGAAAAAGCTCTTTCAATCGATGCGCCGAAACTTGTAGTTTCGAATAGATCCAAAAACTTTTCTAAAATGACCACCTAAACGCAGTAAAAGCAGCATTTCCGGTGCGCAAAGTGAATGACCGGAAGTAACGGTGCTTTTGAA
>NW_016230873.1:0-1238 GCF_001687245.7 Rhagoletis zephyria | reverse complement strand
AGAATTGCTGCTGGGTCCGCCCCTGCTTAAAGTAACTTTTTCAACTACGCAAAAACTTTGAAATACTAAGAATTCGTTAAAAAAAGTATCTAACTCTATGCCTTGTATGCAAAACCCTTTTACAATGTCAGTAAATTGTTAAATAAGAATTGTAAATTATGGGCAAGNCGCAAAAACTTTGAAATACTAAGAATTCGTTAAAAAAAGTATCTAACTCTATGCCTTGTATGCAAAACCCTTTTACAATGTCAGTAAATTGTTAAATAAGAATTGTAAATTATGGGCAAGAGCCATTCGAATATTCAATTTTGTTGTTATTAAACTGAAAGTTATTTTCGAGACAACTGGCAACACTCGACAAAAAACGTCAGCCTCCTTTTAAATAATTTAACCTCCATCATATTATCGCAACTGGTACGTAGCGACCCGGCGATATGCCCATAAAACGATTGATATTTTTGTTGTATTAATTTCTTGGGCATATCAAACATTATATGAAACATGTCATTTATAATTAAATTATTTTCTTCTTACTTTTCAAAGTACAGTTTAAGGAAGTTCCAACGTTATGTAAAAACCTTAAGAAATTCATAAAGTATTTGTTTTAAATTCAGTAAAAATCAGTACAAATTTTGAAAAATCAGGACATTAGCGTACTGATTGAAGAAATTAATAAAATCAGTACAAGAGCTGAAAAATCAGTACTGTACTGATAAAATCAGTACGTCTGGCAACCGTAACTCCTATCATTTTTCCAATTCTTATATGCTTTACTACGCTCCCTAATTAAAGACAACACGTCCGACGTAAACCATGGTTTCTTATTACTACGCACTTTCACTTTACGCATTGGTACAAACCTATCAAATAGATGGTTGATTAGTGCATTGAAATGTTGCAGCTTCTCATCAACTGTTGCGAATGATCAACACATATTCCAGACCAACACATTAAGCCCAGCAGCCTCCTTATTTAAGAGGTCATAGTTAATACGCTTAAAATCTCTAAAAAACAACTCCTTTGCTTGATTTTGCCTATTGAACTGAATTTTGTAGGATAAGAATATCAACTCATGATCAGAGACTCCAGGCATGGGAAGCTGATCAATGTGACTGACGTGATCTCTGTCACTGACACCGAACACATCCAAGAGACTTGGTTTGCTGTGGGGTGCAAAGCGAGTAGCATATTTATAATAGAAAGCCATAAATTTGAAAAAACGACTACGACAACACGTA
>NW_016230872.1:0-1238 GCF_001687245.7 Rhagoletis zephyria | reverse complement strand
TGTTTTCAAGCATTTTAAGCCACTCAGGAATGAGGCTTTTTTTATACAACCAAACAATCAAAATTTTGAAGAGAATGTCTAGTGAATGCAGATCCTATTGACTCAATCATTTTACAGCTCTGGAAGACACCAAAACTGTAAATCTGAAAAATGTAAGTTAAATTTAGAGCAATTGGAAGTTTCGTAAAGAACTTTACCAAAATGCAAATAACATCATGGCACAATGACAATCATAAGCGAAAGAGCATCTGTTTGTCAAAAAAAACTTTCAATCATACCAGAATTACATACGGTAATTTGCCATTGCCTGCAAAAACGTCCATGTTGCTGGGACCAGGAATCGAATTTTAGACCCTTAATTTACGCGCTCAAAAAGCAGCAAAAGAAAAAGAATCAACCAAAAAAATTATTTTTAGTAAATAAACATGTAANCAAAATGCAAATAACATCATGGCACAATGGCAATCATAAGCGAAAGAGCGTCTGTTTGTCAAAAAAAACTTTCAATCATACCAGAATTACATACGGTAATTTGCCATTGCCTGCAAAAACGTCCATGTTGCTGGGACCAGGAATCGAATTTTAGACCCTTAATTTACGCGCTCAAAAAGCAGCAAAAGAAAAAGAATCAACCAAAAAAATTATTTTTAGTAAATAAACATGTAAGTTTGTTAGTTAAATATACGTGGTCATATAAGTGTATATAAAAGATCGGTTGAAATAGATTGCTTATAAGTGGGAAATATGTATACTTTCAAAGTCAATGGGAATGCTGACCTCTCCCTAACATTAAGAAGGCACAAGTCTACGAAAAAATGAGGTACAAAAACAAACAAACAAAAAAATCGCTGTTTGGTCCAGTACACCCAACCGCAATGCAAGCCGGCATAGTGGAATGCCCCTCCAGACTTGAAGGGTGTACTGGACTTCGCGTACTAGTTGCTGAACTATCTTTCGGTCTCAGTGCACCCCACCGCAATGCAGCAAAGAGCAGTCACGCATGCCCCCCTGAGACATGTGGGGTGACTGAGACCCCGATAGTCAGTCGTGGTTGGAGTCCCAGCCCACTCCATCGTAATGCGAAGGCGCTCAGGAGCGCCAGCGCAGACCTATGGAGTGAGCTGCGGTCCGAAAGAAAAATTTAATTATCACTTTTTTTCCAAAAAAAAAACACGAGGTGAAAAAAAAAAAAAAAAATATTCGGAGGAAGAAAAATTAACTACGAAAATCTATTTATA
>NW_016230870.1:946-1238 GCF_001687245.7 Rhagoletis zephyria | reverse complement strand
CGTAAAACAAATGAAAGAAAAATGGCAAGAGAGAGAGTTTTAGAAAAAAGCTCTGTCATTCACTCGTGATGAAAAGCTATTTTGAGAGTAAGCACTTGTATACTATTTAGCTCGCGTCGCTCCAACAGTTGCAATGACCGAGTGAGCAAAGTATTGTTATTGTTTTAGATGGAAAAAAAATATTTTTGAATTTAATTTACTTTTTAGAAACTTATTATAGGTTAACCGTTTTTCTTCCTTAATTTAATTTAATTTTAATTTTTAGATGTTAGTGTTTTAGAAAGATAAATAT
>NW_016230870.1:0-919 GCF_001687245.7 Rhagoletis zephyria | reverse complement strand
TTTTTAATGTTTAGATTTTAAATAAGAAAAAATGTTGTTTTAAATTCATTAAATTTTTAGAAAATTATTTCATTTGTTTTTTAGTTTAATTTATTTTTCTTTAGTTAATTTCATTTTCTTAAAATCTTAGATTTTCTTGTTTAAAAAAAAATAAAAATATATCTTTTTAATTCATTGAATTTTTAGTATCTGATTTTTTAATTCAAATTTACTTTTTTTTGTCAGCTTCAATTTAATTTTTATATTTTGTTTCAAAAAGGACTATTTTTTTTACTTCGCTAAAGTTTTAGAAATAAATCTGATTTCTTTTAATTTTATTTTTGATCTTTTTGAAAATTAACTTTTTATGTATTATTCTTTATTGTTTTGAAAAGTAAAATATTCCATAAATTTTTTTAAATTTTACTCTATTTTATTTTTTTGTTTCAAAAAGAAAAAATATATTTTTTCTTATATAATTTAATGCTTAAAAATATGTTTTACTTATTTTTATTTGTAGTTTCATTTTATTTTTTTCAATTTAATTTTCTTTTGTTTATTAGTATTTATTGTAAAAAAAATTTTAGTT
Source organism: Rhagoletis zephyria (assembly GCF_001687245.7). Taxonomy (NCBI): domain Eukaryota; kingdom Metazoa; phylum Arthropoda; class Insecta; order Diptera; family Tephritidae; genus Rhagoletis; species Rhagoletis zephyria. The sequence continues at coordinate 351 of NW_016230870.1, read as the reverse complement.
AAATTTAATTTTCTAGAAACTTACTGCTAAAATCAAACAGCATAACGGTAAGACCTCCTCGTTAGCAAATCTTTCGAAAGGCAGTTATTCTAGCCCTGTTAATGTTGATGTTGGTAGGTAACTCATACGCCATGGCATGCGAAAAAATTAGACATACAGGCAAACAGGCCAGAAATCAAGTGGGTGCCTTTTGTGTTTTAAAATACGAAATTGGTAGTAATGCACTTATATAAAAAGAAAAAAACAAAAGTTCACATCCTAGTCTGCCTAAATTGATCGCTTGCCATGGCGTGTGAGTTATGTATGTACATATCGTTGCCTTAATATAGAAAGGCCCTATCTGACATCGTC
>NW_016230869.1:319-1238 GCF_001687245.7 Rhagoletis zephyria | reverse complement strand
GCTCGCGAGATCGGGCTTGTTGGTGCGATGTGTCGAAACAAACGGTTGTAGAGATTATAACCCTTACTAAGTATAACTCTCCTTTCTGTGTTGCCGAAAAAGGGGACCGGAAGTATTTTTGCGCAGAACTTTCTTCTGCGTAGGCGGCCTTCAGCCGCGCTTAGGGATTATAACCCTTACTAAGTAGAACTCTCCTTGCTGTGTTGCCGGAAAAGGGGACCGGAAGTATTTTTTGCGCAGAACTTTCTGCGTAGGTGGCCTTCGGCCCCGCTTAGGGATTATAACCCTTACTAAGTATAACTCTCCTTTCTGTGTTGCCGGAAAAGGGGACCGGAAGTATTTTTGCGCAGAACATCTTTCTGCGTAGGTGGCCTTCGGCCGCGCTTAGGGTTTATAACACTTACTAAGTAGAACTCTCCTTTCTGTGTTGGCGGAAAAGGGGACCGGAAGTATTTTTGCGCAGAACTTTCTGCGTAGGCGGCCATTGGCCGCGCTTAGGGATTATAACCGTTACTAAGTAGAATTCTCCTTTCTGTGTTGCCGGAAAGGGGACCGGAAGGATTTTTGCGCAGAACTTTCTGCGTAGGTGGCCTTCGGCCACGCTTTGGGTTTATAACCCTTACTAAGTAGAACTCTCCTTGCTGTGTTGCCGGAAAGGGGACCGGAAGGATTTTTGCGCAGAACTTTCTGCGTAGGTGGCCTTCGGCCACGCTTTGGGTTTATAACCCTTACTAAGTAGAACTCTCCTTGCTGTGTTGCCGGAAAAGGGGAGCGGAAGTTTTTTTGCGCAGAACTTTCTGCGTAGGTGGCCTTCGGCCACGCTTTGGGTTTATAACCCTTACTAAGTATAACTCTCCTTTCTGTGTTGCCGGAAAAGGGGACCGGAAGTATTTTTGCGCAGAACATCTTTCTGCGTAGG
>NW_016230869.1:0-126 GCF_001687245.7 Rhagoletis zephyria | reverse complement strand
TTATAACCCTTACTAAGTAGAACTCTCCTTTCTGTGTTGGCGGAAAAGGGGACCGGAAGAATTTTTGCGCAGAACTTTCTGCGTAGGCGGCCTTCGGCTGCGCATAGGGATTATAACCCTTACTAA
>NW_016230868.1:0-1238 GCF_001687245.7 Rhagoletis zephyria | reverse complement strand
GAAAGAGTTCTGGATGTTCAGCGACCACCGCCTGAAAAGGCCGCACCACAATCATCCAGAAAAGGGCTCGCAGCACCGCCGTTCGCAGCGCTCGCCTCGGGTTTCCCCCTTTTGCTTCAAAGAACCGCCACTTTCTCCCCCTAATCTTCACCGGGTAGTTGCTGACGTAGACGTCCATAAAGCGGCGCTCCAGATCGCCGTACAGCTGCCACCGCTGAGCTTCCTGGTCGTGCTCATTCTTGGCCGTACAGAGGAGAGGTTGCAGCAACTGCGGAACGAGCAGTANGAACGGGCAGTACCTGGTCGCGATTCGGTTTCGAAATGTTGACCACCACTCCTTGATCATCAGTGGGCACCAACAGGGCGCCGTTGAGGTAGTCATTCCAGGCGTCCCGGAGCTCGGTGAACCTCATGGAGGCAGCAGGGCGTCGGCGTTGGCGCCCAAAATCGCCGCCGCCCAGCTCCTCCGGCAGCAGATGGTGATCTTTGAGCAAGACGAGGAGGCGGTCGCCCACGCCCAGAGCCTCTTCACCCTCTTCACCTTCTTCGTCGTCATCGTTGAAAGCCACCTCGGCCAGGTACTCCTCGAAGGCGGAGAAGAGCACTGCTGCGTAGAGTCGGTGCTGGGCGTTCATTGCCCGCCAAAGGGGACCTGGATGGGGAGCATGGACGGCAAAGATGCGCTCCAGCTCGGCCTGAGGGTCGGGCAGGGCTCGCTGAACTACCTCCAAGGTGACCTCGTCCTGGAAAACTGGCTGAACTGGTGAAAATAGCAAGAGCAAGAGAAGAAGCTGATTTATGAGGGATTCCATGTTTTACTGTTTGAAAAGTTGTCGATGATGATGAGCGGTCATAGCAGTTCAGTTAAAGCGTGAAGTTCAATCACCAAAGTTCTACGTTAGCAAACACACAATTTACCTAGTTTTGATAGTTTTGTTGAGCTCATTTTTTCCTTCACTTTTAGAGTACAGAAAAAAGTTCTATTTTTGATGAAAAAAAGTTGTGTGAAATAGTTTTGAAGATCACCGTTTATTCTCAAACACACAAATAACCCAAATAATTTAAATGCTACCCAAATAAAGTTCACCCAGATCAGCTAAAGGGGTCAGACAATGTTATCCTTCGCTTTCAGAGCCTCAACATTAATGGAGTTCATAAACTCCTTCACCTCTTCCTTTGCCATTATCATCTTCTCCTGCTGCATCTGGCGCCAGGCCTCATCAGTGGGAAAGTAATCA
>NW_016230867.1:0-1238 GCF_001687245.7 Rhagoletis zephyria | reverse complement strand
GGTGATTCATTTATAGTCGTTATCCACAGTGGAGCGATTCGTTTACACAATGTTTAACCTACATTTAGTGTCTAGTTGACTGATATTTGCTCTGACAGACTACAAATTGCTTAGGTGTTACTTGACTTTAGGCGATTTAAGATAATTAACCAAAACTTTGAGGTTAATATGTATACCCTGCAGGGAATGTATCTAACTATAAGCTAACTTCAAGTTGATTAGGAAGGAGCTAAAAGTCACTTATTATCTGTACATTTTCTTCGACGAAAGCTAACTATATTTGTATGGCAATGGTCGCAAAATAGTGACGGGTGGTTTACTCTGCATTAGGAAAAACAAAATATTTTTTTTATTTTTATTTACTTTATTAATTTTATCACATTCCATATTTGTTAACATATTCTGCTGTAGGTAGTCCCATATTCGACCTCCGTCAGACATAACTTCAAAATGATAATATGAAATTTCGATCTTCCTTTTATTTATTCTCAATTCGAAAAAGTATTTGCGAAGTGCAGGATATTTAAATAGAAACGCGTTTAAAGAAAACAATCTCGAGCTTTACTCCCGTATTACTTGTCCACTTGTTTCAAGTTAGCTTTTTGTAGCTAACCACAAGTTATATATTTCATAGAAATCCCGCAAAAAAAGCTAACTACAAGTAGGTTATTTTTTATTAATTGATAAATTTTTTCTAGTTTGTAGTTAGAGAGGTATGTTTCTATAGATTCAAGAAATTTTTGCTGAAATAAATGTGTAGAAAAAATAATTCAATCAGTTTAAAAATAATCTGGTGAAAGGAACCCTTCAAAAGAAGGTCAAATGTTGTAATTGCTGGTGACTCGGAGCAAAATGGCATTATTGCCCAAACGCTTTGATTTGAACGGAAGGCTCAGCTATAGGCGACACTACGGCTCGTGGGCTGTTATTTCCACCAGAATGCTTTCTTGTACAGAAAGGCTGAACTCTAAGCTACAGCTTGTGTAAAGTCACTTTACTTATCAAGCTTGACTTTATAAACCCTACACCCTATTTATTTGCAGGCATTTAGCAGTCAGGCTGTCTGGTATCCAGCGCATCCAGCATAAATATGTTTCATTGTTAACCTCGCTCAGGGTCTGCGGAGATAGGATTAAACGCTGTGGTGGGAAGGTGGACTAAGGTCTATGCGTCTCGGATTGACTCAAGATTTTTAACCAGAGATCGCTGTATTTTCTCAATAGTTTCTTTAATTTGTA
>NW_016230866.1:982-1238 GCF_001687245.7 Rhagoletis zephyria | reverse complement strand
ACTTGACACCATACACCTAGTCGATAGAATTGAGATATCAAATATGTTAATATGCCATCAATTGTAGCTTTTAACTTTAAAATTTGTTGTGAAAGGAAAAAAATTGTAGCTTTCGTTTTTCTGGAAAAAATTGAGTTGAACCTTTTTCGAACAAAATTTGGTATGTAGTGCTAACTTGACACCATGCCCCATTGACGACAGAATTGAGATATTGAAAAGGTTACAACGGCATTAATTGTAGCTTTTTTGTTGTAAA
>NW_016230866.1:233-893 GCF_001687245.7 Rhagoletis zephyria | reverse complement strand
GCTATTGATCGTCCAAATGCCCAAAGCAATTACTTGACACACGTTGGATTGTTTGCAAACATTTTTAATTACTTATTATAATAAATTTAGGAAAAAGATGCAATCTTTTAAATTTTAGCTGCCTGTCAATCCATAAGGGATCAATGTTTACCACGCACCAACGAAACAAGCATGCGTTTTTTCGTACCAGGAGAAAGCATCGAAAGCCTATACCTTATGAATGCATAAGAGCCCTGCAGTAAAATTTAGAGACAGTCTGGCAAAGCGCTAGTTCCGAACTACATATCTCAGAACTATCTCTGAACTTGTTCAAAAGGAATGCAGAGCGGGACAGTTGAAACTTGCAGTATAAATTTGCAAATGCTCACTACTCGTACAATACGAAATTAGCCCAGCGAGAAGACCTCCGACTCACCTATCGTTAGTTGCGAGTTCAATATGTAACAAAAATGGAATCTGTACAAGATAAGAAAAATCGAAAAAAAATATCCAAAAATCGAATCTCAAATACGTTTTCTTATAAAAGAAAAAACTGTCCAAAACGGGACCTGTTAAAAACTGGTTGCAAAGTAATGCACTGGGCGACAATTGCCACCGCCAATGACATCGCCGTGTAAAACTGGACAGTTGAAAGCATTGCTTGGGTATTGAGCTAGAACT
>NW_016230866.1:0-168 GCF_001687245.7 Rhagoletis zephyria | reverse complement strand
GCCGTGTAAAACTGGACAGTTGAAAGCATTGCTTGGGTATTGAGCTAGAACTAGTAATGTCGGCTAAGGGTCTAGTTCTACGCTAGTTCTGAGCTAGTCAGATTTTCATCAAGGAGTGCTCAAACATACCCTGCAGAAAATCAAATCTGACTAGCCTAGAACTAGACC
>NW_016230865.1:0-1238 GCF_001687245.7 Rhagoletis zephyria | reverse complement strand
GACAAAATTTACTTAGAAAAATTTGCTGTACACTTTGGTGCTGGGCAAAGAGCTCTTTCGAAAGCATTTGCATGGACTTTATTGTTATACCTAAGCGTTCACTGCATTTTNGAAAAATTTGCTGTACACTTTGGTGCTGGTCAAAGAGCTCTTTCGAAAGCATTTGCATGGACTTTATTGTTATACCTAAGCGTTCACTGCATTTCATTCGGGTGCCATTGAGCGTCATTGACCGCAAAAATTCCAAATGTGTATCTAGCCTTGAGATTTTCCCCGTGTCTCCCCGTTTTATTGGACACATCAATGGATTTTCGCAGTTTAGCTCATCAAAAAGGTCGTTCATCTTTTTCACAAACATCTGCGTAGGCTTGGCGCATTCTTGTACGTTCTCATCGATGCCTAGTAAATTTTGGCTATAGGCCATTTCGATCCCAGCAGCTACCGAATTGCTCAGTAATTGAGTTGCAAGTGAAACGCTTTTNTTCCCCGTGTCTCCCCGTTTTATTGGACACATCAATGGATTTTCGCAGTTTAGCTCATCAAAAAGGTCGTTAATCTTTTTCACAAACATCTGCGTAGGCTTGGCGCATTCTTGTACGTTCTCATCGATGCCTAGTAAATTTTGGCTATAGGCCATTTCGATCCCAGCAGCTACCGAATTGCTCAGTAATTGAGTTGCAAGTGAAACGCTGAATTGATAAGGTGCTGTGAATAAATGAGTCATAGTTAATTTCGGACAAATTTTAAAATTACTGTTTAATTGATCTATCTCGAACAATTTCCTGATTACTGCAATGCTCGCAATACCGTCGGATGTTTGAATGTCATCTTTTATTATAGTATATCGAATTCTTTTTATTAAATGGCAATAGTCATACATGCAAAATATTTTTATGTTATCATAAATAAAATATGTTCGACCTTCACAAATTTTGAAACGATTGAATAAACCAATATGGTTGGGAGCTTGGTCACAAACGACCGCTTTCACATTCAACCCGATTTTCTTTAATGCGTCTATATTTTGAAGTAAAATATTTTCCAAGTCTTCGCGTAAACCGTTCTTCGAAATATAGTACGAAAATACATATTTCCATTCCGAAAGTAGACCTTTCACCATGAAGAAATAAGCACTATTTGCGATTACATTCTTGCGTTTGTCTTTCCCGTGATCTACAAACCCATCAACTGTGTCAATAGTTTCGTTGTACCTGAGATCTGGTTTTATGCATATTGCG
>NW_016230864.1:0-1238 GCF_001687245.7 Rhagoletis zephyria | reverse complement strand
CCTAGCATCAGACCATCTGCCCATAGTCATCTCGATTGATAAACCTGCTAACTTTGCTTCCGTGGATCACCGGACTTATGTCAACTTTTCCTAAGCAGACTGGAAAGGCTTCACGGATGTTACTGAGGGCGCCTTCACTGCACTACCCATACCAACCGACGTTCATGTAGGTGAACGTAAGTTCCGCAGGGTTGTCACCGCTGCTGCAGCTCGCTTCATCCCAGCAGGATGTATTAAGGATCCACGTCCGAATTTTCCTGCCGAAGCGGCTGTTCTAGCTGATGAGCGCGACAACCTTCGTCAGGCCGATCCCGGAAATCCCCGTATTAGGGATCTCAATTCGGAGATTCGGCAACTTGTGAACGTACATAAGCGGAAGAAATGGGAAGAGCATTTGAAGACCTGCAACTTCGCCTCTGGTGTGAGCAAGCTTTGGTCAACCGTGAGGTCGTTGTCCAACCCGACGAAGCGTGACGACAGAGTCGAGATAGACTTTGGTGACCACGCTTCGTCGGACCCGGAGAGATGCGCGAGCTATTTTAGCCGGCAGTTCATTCTGCATCCTCCGGTGGATAAAGCCAAACGTCGAGTGACCAGAAGGCTGCACAAAATGCCAAAACCCAGTGCGCCTCTTGTTTTCACCAACGGTGAAAGCCATTGGACCCGACAGAATATACATGTTGATGCTGAAAAATTTGGGTCCTGCGGGAGTAGCGTACCTAACGGAGGTCCTCAACCTGTCTATGGCCACTCTCGTCATTCCAGACATCTGGAAGATGGGGAGAGTAGTCCCACTGCTCAAACCGGGGAAACCAGCCAGCAGAGGAGAGTCTTATCGCCCGATAACTCTCCTTGCCCCGGTAGCGAAGACACTCGAGGCCCTGCTGCTCTCGTACTTTACGAACCACCAGACCCCAGCGAACNCGGTAGCGAAGACACTCGAGGCCCTGCTGCTCCCGTACTTCACGAACCACCTGACCCCAGCGAAGCATCAACATGGGTTCCGTAAAGTGCATAGTACAACAACATCACTTAACGCCATAAACACTCAGATAACTCGTGGCCTAAACCGAAACCGCCCCTGTGAGAGAACTATTCTAGTAGCGTTGGACCTGTCCAAGGCGTTCGACACTGTCAGCCATTCAACGCTGCTAGAAGATATAGAGGCCTCCTCACTCCCACAGGGACGCAAACGGTGGTCGGCGAATTACCTGAGTGGTCGACACTCGTCAGTAATT
>NW_016230863.1:0-1238 GCF_001687245.7 Rhagoletis zephyria | reverse complement strand
ATGAGAAACACCAAAGTTACAAATTTTTAAAAATTTTGTTCAAAATCAAGTAAAAATTTCAAAAAACGTCATTTTTTAAAATTTGAAATAAAATTTTCAAAAAATTATATGTTATAGAGCAACTCTTTACGATACCAAATCCGTTTACAAAATAAAAATTGGTTAAATATATTCCAAGAAATGAACTTTTGAAAATGTCCGTTTTTGACTATTTGAACAATGTGCAAAATTCATTAAAAATGAACATTTTCAAAAAACCATAACTCAAGATGTATTTTACCGATTTTTATTTTGTAAACGGATTTGGTATCGTAAAGAGTTGCTCTATCAGCCTATCCCTAATTAGCCTATCCCAAAAAAAATGATTTTTCTCCCTCCGTCTTCACGAACATTTTTAACTCTAGAAAAAAAGTTACTNAGCCTATCCCTAAAAAAATGATTTTTCTCCCTCCGTCTTCACGAACATTTTTAACTCTAGAAAAAAAGTTACTTATGTTATTAAAAAACGGTTTTCACCAGTATACCGAGATAAATGGCATCTTTCTAATGATACCAAATTTAAGTTGATCAGATAACCGGAAGTATTTAATATGGCGGATTTTCCGTTTTCAGTCATAAGCATTTTTAGCTGTATTAAAAAAACTACTAGGCCTATGAGCATGGGGTTTTGACTGGAATGATCAGATAAATAGCCGGCACAAAATGGCTATCTCAGAACTTTGATGAAGTAACCGGAAGTGCCTTATCTAGATTTTTCACTTTTTAGATAAGCTTTTTTAAATACCAAACAAGCTTCAATCTTATTTTTGATTGCACCATTAGATTCATCGCCCTTTAATTAGTCTATATCTAATTTGGTTTTTCTTAAAACTTTATGGTTAATCAGAAAACCCAAAAAGTTTTGAATGTTGTCTTTTGCTAAAACCAATGTTTTGATCATTTTGGCTGCTCTGCGCAGGCGCGTATCGCTATCGCAGCAGCTGCAACGCTAGCTAAAACTGAGCGCTCTCGCTGCCGTTCTCGCTGCTATCGNCTGTGCGCTCTCGCTGCCGTTCTCGCTGCTATCGCTGCCGCTGCCGCCGCTCTTGCCCTGGGCTGCCGGGGCGGTAGACTGATTTTTTGCACGGATTTGGTGGGCTACATGATGTGCTGTGCTGCCCACTTTGCCGAAAGAAATCTTTCCAGAAAAACAACACGAGAGAAGACGGCAACATTTCCAGCAAACGGCAAAGAGGCAC
>NW_016230862.1:0-1238 GCF_001687245.7 Rhagoletis zephyria | reverse complement strand
ACAAAAATAGCATTCCATCAGCACAGCGCGATAACAACAAGAGCACACATACGTGGAATATTCTAGTTATATGTATGAATCCTAGTGGTTATTTAGGGAAGCATCAAACGAAAGTACATTATAAAACACATAATAATAAATTAATTAAAGTAGAAGCTATGTATGTATGTATGTATGTAGCTTGCCTCTTTTAACCGAAAAGTCCGAAAGAAATCTTCTCTGATACCGTACAGGTTTTCTTGATAATTGTCGCCGTGTTCCAAACGGCTAAGCTTGTGAAGGCAAGTTTATCAGTTAAAATAAGACGTACACAGTCAAATAGACATCTACGACTTAATTTTGGCTAACCGCACCTAGTAGGGTTTTTGTTTGGCAATTTTTTTTCACGTCAAATTACTCGCGTTTTATTCCAGTTTTTTACAATGGTTTTTGCATTGTTCTTTCAAAATTTTCTGCAATTTGCCTTTCACAAAGATTGAAAAAAATTTTATTCCAATTGGATTCTTTCTGTGCATGCAGTTTCGTTTCTGATCAAGTATTTTAAGGTTTTTTCACATGAATTTTTTCATACCAAGTTTTTGTCTACAAATTTATTTTTTTACTTACTTTTTGACAATCAAGTTGGTGGTAGGAATACGAAAGAGCAATGAGCGGAAAACAGCACACTTTATCAGAAACGCAATTTTTCTTTATTAACGTCTACTTTTCCCACAACTTTGTGGTCTTCTTGCGAATCAGACACAGATTGGCTTCGCTGCCGATGCTCTTGCACATCAAAATTAACAACTTTTCCCCGCACTTTTGTATATTTTTATTCTAATTCTCAATTATAATGAGCACATAGTTTCCAGAACCACCAAATTAAATTATCCAAAAATTGGAAATAACTGCAGGTTTCAACCGTTCACTAAATACACGAACTGCTCAGCTTGTGGCAAAACAACCGTTTGTCGCAGAAGAAATTTCGACGAAGCAATTTTTGTTTTGGTTTCGTGATTATTCCATTTATCACTAAAGATGTGCAGAGTCGATACTTTTATGTATTGGTCGATACTCGGTACCGATTTAAAAAGTATACAATGCATTCGTTACTCGTTCCCGAAATGCTAAAGGTGGCTTTACAGGATATGTATTTGCATTTCGTCGCCTGGGTAAAAGCTTGTCGTATGTTAATTTCAGTAGGTTGTGGGGGGTACTGTTTATGAATTTGTACAACGATTTTGGGTTGCTGTGCCCAA
>NW_016230861.1:0-1238 GCF_001687245.7 Rhagoletis zephyria | reverse complement strand
TTTTTTTATAGCAGGTCAATCTTGCAACACCTTTTTTTAGATGTGACCTAAATGAATCATTTTATGTTTGCGGTAATGCAGCAAAAAGAATTCAAGTGTGTTGCCGGGGAGGAAATACTGCATATTCATTTGATTCTTTACCTTTTGGCGGTAAAAATATTAGAAAACACAAACACAGAAGTAAAATTAGGTGCATGTGGCGGCGGTACGACTGACTGATGAGCAATTATTTTTGCTCTAGTCATAGGAAATCAGACAATGATTTGCCCGTTTTCAGTGCGATTGTTTTTACTTATTATTTTTACTTTTCAATGCTTTGTTTTATTATAAAAAGGTTTTTTGTTTATACAAGAGTTGATAATGAAATTAGACTACAGAAAAACACTAGTTTAAAATGCAAATTTGAAAACTAAAAGTTTAAGTCCAAAATGAACAGCAACCAGACAAATGTTACCACCGTCACCACCACCATCAACGCCACTGATTGGGCAAACTTGGACGTGAATGTAAGCAGTCTACAGTTCAGTACAACAATACAATACAAGAAGCAAAAGTTTGATTAATTAAATTAGATTCAGCTGCAGTAGTAGTTCAAGAGTAAAAGTAGTTGTTTGAGTGTATCAAATTAAATTAATTAGCCACCAATTAATTACTGCCATCAGTGTGCCTACGTGAATGAACTCAACTCGAGTGAGTGGCAGTGTGCCTTTGTACGGTTGAATCCCGCTTGCACCTACTCGGGCGTCCTCTACAATTACATGGCCATGACGTTCTGTGATCTGAACTTTAGTACCACTACTGCAGTTTCACTTCAACCACTGGCCATCGTCATCGTCGTCCTTCTCCTGCTCTTCATGTTCCTCTGCATCAGTCTGGTCGCCGACGAGTTGTAAGAGTTGTGGTGGCGGTGATAATGAAGTTTCAGTGCTGAATTATTTTGATTTTGTATTTTTTCTTTTCTTTCCAGCCTGTGCCCGAATCTGCTGGTAATTTCCAAGCTCTTTCGATTGCCCGATAATATTGCTGTACGTTCAAAGGGGAGACGGAAGTTTCGCTTCTTTTGTTTGCAAGCAAAGTTTTATTATTGACTAAACTGCTGATTCTTTTTCTCCGATTCTTTTTGATTCCAACCAAGCAGGGAGTCACACTTCTCGCCTTTGGCAATGGCGCGCCTGATGTCTTCTCCGCCATCACACAGAGAAAAAAGTTCCATATGGGTATGGAAAATTTGTGATTTT
>NW_016230859.1:0-1238 GCF_001687245.7 Rhagoletis zephyria | reverse complement strand
AAAGCGTTCTAAAAAATCAACGGTAATATTTAGCCACTTGAAACACTTCGGAGAAAAAAGTTTGAAGTTTGGGTGAAAATTTGTTGATTTTTTTTAAGTTTTCTACAAAGTTTTAAAATGGGGTTTATGTGGGTTTTGTTAGCGAATAAACCGTTTTTAAGTGAAAATTCCTAAAAATAAATAAAAAAAGGAAACAAAGGCATTTTTGTAAAAAATATTCCAAAATTGAAAACTAAAAAAAAAGAAATATTTTTAAAGTATTTTTATTTTGCTAACGGAACCGAAACTTTATGCTAAGTAGTTCAAAATGTTTTTACTTTGCCAGTTCAAGGAGCTCGAATTGCGTCCAAGGATTTTTTATTTTCAAAAACGGGTTTCAGTTGCTTTACATTGTTTAGTATTTTAATGGCAAAGTTTTTTTTTTTATTTTTTTGCATTTTCCTCTCTACGCTCGTTAATTTGATGTATAAATTAGTCAAGATAAAAGTTTGCCCCTGTATCGATACAAAATGAAATAAAATAAAATTATAAAAGGAACATAAAAAATTAAAAAATGTTGTTTTATAATATCTTGTTACCTAAACATACATACACACAATCCAAAATAATGTAAAATATTGCAAAATCTAATTCATCGTTATCCACCTCGGTCAGTAAAGCATGTGTGGCATGCAACATTATCCAGCCATTGCCATTGTAAGTCAACCATCCACCAGGCCAGGCAGCCTGACAGTTAACTAGGCAGTCAACCATCCAACGAGCCGAGCCACCTGTGCACATCTGATTGTTCTGATTGTATGTATGAGTTGATGATTCGTGATTTCATTTCAAAATCACAAAATTCTAAATCTGAATGGAAATCATCTACAATGCAAAATAAAATACGAAGCGAGGAGTAACAGATTGTGGAGGTGGGGCAGTTGTTTGGTATTATTGCACAATGCCAGCAGTTAAAACGTTTACATAATCATTCAAGAAGCAAATAGGCCACACAGCTTTTGGGATGGGTTCATTTCAATTGAATTTCACCCCTCGCGAATTGTGCGACAGTGCAAGCATGCAAGCATACATATGTACGTACAAAGATATATGTGTATGAGCGTGTATTCTGCAATGGTTGTGCATGGGTGTGGTGTGGATTTTTAATTCACTTGCAGTTTTTTATAATTACTCGGTACTTTGCTCTGATTTTTATTGTGACTACTGATTCTTGTTTTTGTGTTGTGATTTTTTTTTTT
>NW_016230858.1:0-1238 GCF_001687245.7 Rhagoletis zephyria | reverse complement strand
GTAAGTTTGTACATTCATGTGCTTGTGTTTGCAGGGCCAAGACACCTACCTGCGATAAACTCGCTTGTAGGATTCTTCTCTGCTACCATATATATATTATATGGACACGCTTGAACTATATTATCGCTTATGTTAATTGTTACGATCCGACAGCCCTAGCAGCCAGTGCTTTAGAATCTAAGTGTAGCAATTATTTATAATNACTATATATATATATCTCATGATCCACTGATCGGATCTTAACCAGATTGATATGGGACCACCTCTGAGACACTACCTTTCATCAGCAAAAGTACTACAGAATTTCAATCTATCCCAATAATTTTGTCAACGTTTCTAAAAGGTGGCTACTGAGTTCAGGTAACTTTTTATGGCCTCAAGAGGAAACTATTCTTCTATTTCTTTAAGTGAAAAACTTATGCTTTTAAACCATAGCACAAAATTAATTAAAATTTTAGTAGGTTTTAGATAGTAGAAAGCTATTAATAAAGAAGAATAAAAATTCCATCACGCAAATGCTCTGATAAAATTACTTCCATCATTTTTCATTATTTTACCGTGTATTTAGCGAAATTACATAATTTTTTCAGATAACTACATATATTTATATCTATTATTTCCACTTAAATGAGTTTGGTGAAACGCAGCCTAAGTATTTATATTAATCAAATAAGTTGATATTTAAATTCTTTTTAATACTATAAAAAACAATAACTAAACACGTAGTATGTATAGTATGTATATTATATATTGGCCCTATATGACAAACCCGTTAACACTCATAGAGTAAAAACTTTATGAAAAAAGTGAGGCAATCAAATTTCGAGCACAGAGCAATACTAAGTAGTATTATCTTATTAGATAAAGACGGGAGCTAATGATGCAGAATTTTTGATTACATCACTCTTTGGATTGCGTATAAATATCGTGGGCACTAATTAGTCTACTTATCTTACGTAGCTTCCACTTGAGAAGAGAAGAATCATCTCTGTTTTCTGCATTTTCAGGAGTAATTTAAAGCTTTAAACTTGTCTCCGGAAAAATCCATAATTTCCGTTGTAATATTATTTTTGTTAATGAGCAATATAATGTTGCACATTCCCTTTTCATTCTTTTTGGAAATTTCTTCTACCTTTATAGCCAATTATCTACAACAGCCATGCCCACTGCTGTTAAACTTCATAAGCAAGTGTACTGTACATACTTGATCTACATATGTACAATATAACTATCGAGAT
>NW_016230857.1:445-1238 GCF_001687245.7 Rhagoletis zephyria | reverse complement strand
ACATTAATCTTTGCATAATATACATATTTCATTGTTTATCAAAGCTCTATTAAACAAAAAAAAAAAACAGGTAAAAGTAGTCGTCGTCCAAAATAGAAGTCAACTTTTTAATATCATAGTGAAGATCCGATTATAGCGGTTACACATTTTAAACAAAATATATGTGTGTATATTGTGAAGCTTAGCTTCTTGGTATGAAATCCGCAACGCGACCGAGGAGTCATCTTACCTTGATGAACTTGAAGAAATGAAAAAAAGCATAAGCATAAAGGGGCTAAAAACAGACTATACTTTGCATTCGATGTAAGGCATATTATTTTTATTTTGCTTTCGCCGTGGTCCAAAGTTAATCAACAACTTACGCTTACGGACACTATGAGTTACGGTCAAGGATCATCATATATGTCTGTACATATAAGTATAGGTACTTCTACAAACACTAAACGATACAACAACAGCACTTAGGTAACTTAAGTTGCTTAAGCTTAAGTTAAGCAATTGCTTATAAACTCCAGCAATGCATAAATCCATACTCAAAAATTATCGTTGAGGCATAAATACATAAGTATGCACATATATTTATTTTTAGGAAGTGACGCAGCATATTTTTTATAGATAAAACAAATGTATGTATTTACATATGTAGGAGCTTATCAAAAAATATTTTTACACAAAGTTGAAGGTCGGTCACTTGTGAATACCATAAGTATTTCGTATGCGAAGGGAATACAAATGAATCACTTAGCATGTGAAAAATAAAGAAACAAACGATAAAAAAGAGTTTTCAAGACTT
>NW_016230857.1:0-419 GCF_001687245.7 Rhagoletis zephyria | reverse complement strand
TTTTCTTTTTAGAGTACAAGCAGCTGACATGTCGCTAGCTGCTATGCATTGTGCCCGCTGTGCGGACGGATTCGAGCCCAACGAGAAGATCGTCAACTCGAACGGTGAACTCTGGCACACCCAGTGTTTTGTGTAAGTTGTAAACCACAAAATAAAATTATACACTTTTATTATTTAAACATTTCCTGTTTTTTGCAGCTGTGCGCAGTGCTTCCGACCTTTTGAAGATGGCATCTTCTACGAATTCGAAGGACGTAAATACTGTGAGCGTGATTTCCATGTGCTATTCGCACCGTGTTGCAATAAGTGTGGCGAGTTCGTAATTGGACGTGTTATCAAAGCAATGGGCGCTAGCTGGCATCCACAGTGTTTCCGCTGCCAAATGTGTGCCAAAGAGTTGGCCGATACCGGCTTTATAC
>NW_016230856.1:1040-1238 GCF_001687245.7 Rhagoletis zephyria | reverse complement strand
GATGAAGTTGAGAAAGATCGGAGAACAGCTGTCCAACTTTGGTTGATTTAATGGTATAGAGTTCCAGTGAAGTGAGAGAGCGAAACTGACTGCAGAGAAGGGGCACTTGGTCACGGGTGTAGCTGAGTTCGCCCAGTCCGTAACGAACAATTCGACTGTGCAGAGGCTGACTGAGGGTGAGCAGAGCTTTGGTATCGT
>NW_016230856.1:697-939 GCF_001687245.7 Rhagoletis zephyria | reverse complement strand
AAAGAGCGCAAGGGGTACGGATTGAAAACTACTGCTTTTAACTGGGCAAGTATGGGAAGGTCTGGAACTTTGGTGTGATTGTCCCAGTCAAGGGCCAGCAGCTGCAGAGCAGTCAGACCGTTGATGGCGGAGATCAGCTCACCAGCCAGTTGGCTGTCTATCTTAAATGTTTCTCTCACCGTAAAACATGCTCTGTCCACCATCAAGTCGATCAGTTGGCACTTCCAGTTGGGATGCTGCAG
>NW_016230856.1:0-579 GCF_001687245.7 Rhagoletis zephyria | reverse complement strand
TTGCTGAGGCAATAAGTGGTCATCGGGTAACCGGAGTATGTCTCGCCAGGAATGTCCAACAGCTGTTGCATGCTCGGCCTATATGCGAGAGAGAAGGAGTTGATTCTGCTTTCAGACTTGTCGAGATTATATTCTTCACCATAATCTTCACTGGTGATGACCAACATTTTCACTGTGCGATTGGCCGCTCTTACCAGAACGGCACAACGAGGGCTCATTTCGCTCGCCTTCAGATGCTCATTGGGCGTCAACATTTTGAAAACACTGATCAGACACAAATCTGGAAGGGGGCGTCGAAGAGGCATCGTCTTCGGATGATGAGCAGATTGAAAGAGAGCTAGAGAAGATCAAGTGAATCTGCTGCTGACGCAATGTGAGGAAGTGATGTGTGCGCGCCTGAGCACGTGCTCTTTTTCCCTCCCACGTGTTCAGAAGAATGCCACTGCTCAATGCACTGCCCTCTCACTTTCTACTTCGGTACTGATGGTAACCGAGTTCGGTGATAACACTGCAAGTTGACACATTTTTATTAGAGTCTTTGCTGCTGAGCGACAAATACGGGCAGGGACTACTAGCGCC
>NW_016230855.1:0-1238 GCF_001687245.7 Rhagoletis zephyria | reverse complement strand
CTGGAACACAACATTGCAAGTTGATAAAAGCGTTGTAAAATAGCCAAAATTGATCAAAATGTTGCTGGCTTAATGAGCTGATCACAAGTGTATCTTAAGTTAAGATCCGACTATAAAGCTAAAGATTTGCCGAAGAATGTAAAATTGTATGGGTTGCACGTTCAGCCGGACGTTTTTTTTTCGAAATTACATAACAAAGAAGCTGACTTTTCAAATATTAATTTGCATTTCAGTACTGCGATACATTTTTTTAATGCTACTGCGATACTGTGATTGGCAATTTGCCCGCTTGCTGCAACTTTTTTTTATTTTGGTTAATTTTTAAAATTATTATTAACTTAAATATGATTGTTCATAAATAGCTAAAAAAACATAACACAGAATCGATTGCAATATTTCACTAACAGACAAACATTTTGACCACCTGCTAAGTAGATGTCGTTCATTAAAAAAAAAAACATAAGACACCGTCCTTTGGTT
Organism: Rhagoletis zephyria; assembly: GCF_001687245.7. Lineage (NCBI taxonomy): Eukaryota > Metazoa > Arthropoda > Insecta > Diptera > Tephritidae > Rhagoletis > Rhagoletis zephyria. The sequence continues at coordinate 758 of NW_016230855.1, read as the reverse complement.
TGAAGTTTTCTTTATCAAATACCAGACACAAACTGATCAAATTACCCATAGTACATTGCTGTGACAACATCAATGCACACACCGCAAATTTAGAAGATTGTTGTCAAATTTTTTTTTATTTTTGGTTATTTTTCATTCTTTTGTTGCGCCCAGAATTAGCTCCAGACTCGTAGGCCATTATTATTGATTCATTAATCTTTAAATTGTGAAAGCCGTGCACGCTGCGATGCCTTGTACAGCAGCCTCTTTCCTATAGTTTTTTCCTCTTTCGATTTCTGTCTTTAAGTAGTTGGAATTTTTATTCTATCGGCAAAGATTTTAACACGTGTTTCGATGTAATCATAAATAATCATCGTATATCATAAATCATAATAATAGTAATCATAAATTTAACTTTGCTCTGCTATAGTGTTATTCTAACTGTTTAACAAACGTTACGCAAAGAAAACGAGTCAAAAAGAAAAGTAAACGTCATCGACAATCATAATAGGGTCGAAAATCTGCGCTTTGCCCTAAATGATTCGATTTAAGGAAGCATGTGCTTAAGCTCTTATTCGAGTATTTAATGGGACAGGTTGAGTTATAACTTAATATAACTGTACATTGATGTTGAATTATGTCGTCGTTTAAAGTACAAAAGCGCGTATCGTCATTCTTCAAAACCACGTAACTGACATTGGTGCCAACATTTGGACTTTCTCACACAAACTCTTGGATTAATCCTTATCCATTCGTCCTGATATATACCAGTCAGAAAT
>NW_016230854.1:0-1238 GCF_001687245.7 Rhagoletis zephyria | reverse complement strand
TCGTAGAAATGGTATAGAATTCTGGAAAATCAATATTTTTCGATCGGAATGTTCTTGTTCTCTTCAGGAGACTTTCAATAATAATACCCAATTGTTTATTATTTATTTTTTATTGCTCTTCTCATTGCATTTTTCGGGGTGTCTATGGGCTTTTGGCGGGCCTATAAATTATAGGTGCGATGAAAAACTGCTTAAATAAACAATTGGGTATTATTACTAGGAGTCTCCTGCAGAGAAACAGAGCTTTCCGATAGCAAAATACTGATTTTTAAGAATTCTATACAAAATACATGGACAACTTTGAGCGACTTCTAAATATTTTTTGATTTCAAAATAAAAACTAGGGGTATATTTTTTTACGGTATAGAACATTTCTAGGGGGCGAGGGCATAAAAATTCCAACTTTAATTTTACACATGCATTTTTGAACCACCCTAATATGCACTCATTTGCCTGTTGCTCATTTATTCATTTATGCTCGATCCTCGCAATTTTGCTATGTGGATGCTTTACACGCACACTGTCGTTTGCTTAGCGCAATTAATTGAAAAATGTTGCTATTTATATAGCCTTCACAACACATAATGCATGTGGATGTGTCTACATACGGCGCGATTTTACTTTTATTAAACCTGTGTACATACGTACATATATAATTTTGTTGTATAAACATTGTAAGCGTTATATTACTAACTACTGAAAGTATTATAATTTTTCTAGAAATTTTTCCCTGTCTACATAAGGACTCACAAAGCTTATTACTATTTGGCTTTACAGCTTTCAATATACTTTTTTGCCTCTCTTCGTCGTTTAGACTAGGTCGCGATAGAGCGTCTATGTACATTTAACTATATTTCGATAAATGTACAGTCAAGAGTATGAAAATAATATCGAGAAAGATAAATTATAGCAACTTTATTGAATACAAAAAATAATCGAGATTAAAAAAAAAAATTATTTTGATGCAGAAATGCATCTAGAAGCTCCTTGGACATTTCTGCATCAAATAGAAAATTAGAAAAAAAAAAACAAAAATGTCTCTCACGCCTTTTTTTGCGGTTAGGGCTCAATATAGGAAACAAAAAATAATATCGGCAACGATCGTAAATTTATATTATCGAAAGCAATATCGAAAAATATATGAAAGGAAAAATAGAAAATCATATTTCGAAAATATTACCGAACGAAATTTTGTTATATCATTAACAATATTGTCTACACCGATTACCAATATATGA
>NW_016230853.1:0-1238 GCF_001687245.7 Rhagoletis zephyria | reverse complement strand
CACCAGACCCATTCGCTTTGCTTCCCTATCCAACTTGGAAAAGGCACAATAGACTTCGCGTTTTTGATACCGATTATGTCATACGCCAGCAATTGTACGCCCCTGTAGTAAATTGTTCCTAGGCGGTTCAGTTCTGTGGCTATTATTATCTTCTCCAACATCAGATTGAAGAAATCACACAAAAGGGATTCCCCTTTTCTGAATCCCCGTTTGGTGGCGCACGCNGGCTATTATTATCTTCTCCAACATCAGATTGAAGAAATCACACAAAAGGGATTCCCCTTTTCTGAATCCCCGTTTGGTGGCGCACGCCTCGGAGAGGTCTTTCCCAATTCTTACGGAGCTGGTGGTATTGCTCAACGTTATTTTACATAGCCGTATCAGTTTGGCGGTGAGGCCAAATTCAGACATAGCGGCGAATAGGCAACTCCTTTTAGTGCTGTCGAAAGCGGCTTTAAAGTCGACAAATAGGTGGTGAGTGTCGATCCTTTTCTCGCGTGTCTTTTCCAAGATTTGGCGTATTGTGAATATCTGGTCTATGGTGGATTTTCCAGGCCTAAATCCACATTGATAAGGCCCAATCAGTTCATTGACGGTGGGTTTCAGTCTTTCACACAATACGCTCGATAAGACCTTGTAACCTATGCTTAGAAGGCTGATCCCGCGGTAGTTGGCGCGGATGGCGGGGTCGCCTCTCTTGTGGATTGGGCAGAGCATAAGATTTGATGCATGCACCTTATCAACTCCTCGCCACCGTACTTGAATAGCTCTGCGGGCAGGCTGTCAGCTCCAGCAGCTTTGTTGTTTTTCAGCCGCGTTATTGCTATTCGTACCTCGTCACATCGACTCCGTCATCATTGACTGGGTGCTCGAGTTCTTCTTCTCCCCAACTTTCCGTGCTGCTATCATTCAGTAGGGTGGAAAAGTGTTCCCTCCATAATTTAAGTATGTGCGGAACATCGGTAACTAGGTCGCCATTGCTGTTCTTACAGGAGCACGCCCTGGTCTTGAAACCTTCCGTAAGCCGCGTAATGCGTGGCACCGTCAACAAAAAAAACATTGCCAAAAATCAACGGTATCTTGTAGGCACTTGATATTTACACTTTATTTTAATGGGCTATGAAACTACATACTAAAAGTTTGCAGTTTTGGTGAACATTTTTTGAATTTTTATAAATTTTTCACAAAGTTTGAAACAGGGTACGAAAATAAACTGTACAAAACAATTCCCATTTGCT
>NW_016230852.1:0-1238 GCF_001687245.7 Rhagoletis zephyria | reverse complement strand
CTGAGTTATGACACTCTTTATGGTCTTTTTTCTTACTCTAATTCGGTTTGTGAGTCTAAATGGCAACCACCATCAGCTAAACAGCCTCTGAGAACGTAATATTGTCTGTCTCCTATTGACTAAGTCTCATTACAAAAATAACAAAAAACTAGTCTAGACTTTTTTTGTACCTAACTTTTAAATTTTCAGGTGTTTTAGAAAAAATACAAAATTGTACAAACAAAGTTTTTGAATTTTTACTGCAAATGTCCACAACTTTATTTTATTTTATTATTTTTACTAAAAATATTTGTTGTAATTTTTTTCTTGTCTACTTTTTCAAAACTTTTGTCGTTCCCGCTTGCTCCACTAACGGTTCCATTAATATTGCTTTATTTATCAGCACTATTCACCATTTGCTACAACCAACTTTAACTACTACTAACTTTCACAACTTTCACACAGAAGGGAAAAGTAACTTTCCTATCTTGGCAGCTACTGGCGATACCCAGCACTAACGGTATTAGTAAGTGAAAACAATATAAAAATAACTGCAAAAAACTCGATCCAAGACTGTTCATCATCATCGTTCAGCTGCACTTACGGTTTCTCTTTTTTTTCAGTGTACTTAACGACAACTGGTACTCGATTACTGCAATTTGCTCTAATTAGATTAGCCAAAGATGATTGCAGAGGAAAACAAATGAACCTATAAGTTTGCCTGCCTGGCTGATAAGAAAAAGAGGGGAGTGGGAGAGAAGGAGAGAATGAAAGCACTGGCCAAATAACTAATGAAAATAATAATTCCTGATTAATTTAGCACAGTAAAGTTGTGTGCTGCGTTTGGCGGTGGTAGCGGTAAAACGTGCGCCATTCCAGCGGCGGCAGCGGTGGCACAAAAAAGATGACGACCAGCGGCCTAGTGTGCCTAGTATGCACAGAAGCTACAGGCAGACTTCTGCTACTTAATGAAGACTTACTCTTTCTCCTCATCGGTAATCGGGTTATCTCTATGGGTAGGTGAGTGTGTGTGAGGGAGAGTACTCACCGAGTTCTCTCTCTCTCTCTCTCTCTCCCTGATACAAAATGCGACATCATTTCCGCGTCCGATCTTTAATCGCGGCCAATCGGTATAGATTGCCTTCCAGCTAATTCAATGTAAGTTGCAGCACACAGCAGTGCATCGCCATCGGGCACACTATTTTTCTTTTCTATTCTGCCTATTCTCTTTTTTTGAATGAATTGCCTGTCGTGCATGT
>NW_016230850.1:0-1238 GCF_001687245.7 Rhagoletis zephyria | reverse complement strand
GGTTGTAGTGAACCGATCTTTGTAATTTTCTCCGTAAGCATTCTGTTGGGGTGTTCTGGGTGCAAATGCTGCAAAATTTCATGTTCGTAGCTGCATAAATGGAGAAGTTATAACGAAAAATCTCATATCTGAACAATCAGTTGTATGGGAGCTATATGTTATAGTGGTCCGATTCTTCCGGTTCCGACAAATGATTAATACATTATAAAAATANGATCATATAAGTATACATTTTAATGGGTCTATCTCTTCTTATTCTGGTACTTACAAACATCGGACCAAAGTTATAATACCATTTCATGCTCATGAAAGGTATAAAAACGGCTGTTGTGTGTCTATAAATAATTAGTAAGTAAGGTCAGTAATGTAAACACACATGTGACTGCAATATTATATAATAACGTTCTTAACAACAACGTTAAGAATGCAAGCAAAAAGTGTTATGACTCATATATGTCACAAATTGCGCAAAGCGTTAGCGGCCACTTGCTTTGTAGAAACGATCATATTGCAGCTTGCACATGTGGGTCACTTTTGTGAAGACATTTGTAGTGTTATATTTTCTCAAGACGATGAACTTTGTAGAGCACCTGTGAAACAATTGGTTTCACAATTGATATTTCTCAATATATGAGAAGTCAATATAAATTTAATTAGAGTAAAAGAAAAGCAGTGAGACTTTACTACAAGAACATTTAGAAAATGCAAAACTACAAAATAATAAATTATGATTGGTCACATATGAAAGTTTTGTAAAAGTAACTTAAAATTGGGAGTGTCTTAGATTTAAGGAGAAATGTAAAATTTATTATAAATGCAGTGTCTGTGCACTGAAATAAACAGATTTATTTTGAATCAAGAATCGGCGACATTGCCTCGTTTTTTCTAACTTGTCTCATCAATAAAAATAGGCCTTGAGGCCATCATCCTTTTAGCATGGCTCGCTTAAAAGCCAAAAGTTAAAAATACTTAAAAATAATAATATAAAAAAATATAAACATAACATGGCGATCCTGCCAAATTGGCACTATAATAGCTCTAATAAAAACAAATAAATTTAAATAAAAATTATNTATAAACATAACATGGCGATCCTGCCAAATTGGCACTATAATAGCTCTAATAAAAACAAATAAATTTAAATAAAAATTATATTCATGACGCAGCAATATTCAAAAGAAGATCTGGGCAACCTGTTTGAACAGCTGAACCACCCAAGATCCTACGAAGAAGAAAAT
>NW_016230849.1:0-1238 GCF_001687245.7 Rhagoletis zephyria | reverse complement strand
ATACGTGCAATTCCTTGATTAATGCAAGTCTCTAAAACAAAACATTGTATCCTTTATAAGTGCAACTTAAAAACAATTTTACCTCAATACCTACAAAATTTCTATGTATATGCATGTCACGCACACAAAATTTGAACTTTTTACATTTCTTTGATTAACCAGTATTCTGGAAAAACTACAAAGTGGTGTTGCAGTTAAAGTGATGTGTGATGAGCAGGACCGAAAAAAATAAGCAGGAAAAAAGCAAATTTAAGCGCTTAGATAAACATTAAAACATTAGTAAATATGCTTCCAATTATGCTCGAAAAACAACCTTTTAAGTACCGTTTAATGTTTTGTTTTTTATTTAGTTTATTTCAAGGATAGGGCGGAATTCGAAATTTTCATATTTCCAGTAGTGTTAATGCATCGATTTGGTTGTCACTTTTTTACTATTATTAAAAATAATGTGTATTATATTTCACTAAAATATGACTTGTTTTAAAATATTTGTTATCCTCCATTTGAGTTAATTATTTTTAATCTCTTCAATAACTCCAATGCTTTCCCGTAGAGACAAACCTTTGGTTTTAAATTTTTTTTATATAAGCAGAAATGGAATTGAAGTTACAAGTTAAAAAAAAAAACAAATCGGTTTTTATGTTATTACTAGAAGTCCTTGCGAACTTCGTCCCGCCCAAAATTAATTTTGTACTTAAACATTTGGTCCAACGTTTTTACTAACAATCACGTTCACGTTTGGTTTTGTGGTCGTCAGAAGGCATATCCTCCATTGCCGTCTTAAATAACCTAATGAAAGCGTTATGTCCGTGAAGTTCTTGTGGCAACAATTAACTGGTCCGATGTTGAATCGTGCTTGAATCTATATAGTACAATTTGTGGCAATTTCAAAATGGAGGAGTATCATTAGTCCACAGAAATCCAATATACATTCACTTATTTCAGACGAAATACCTTAGAAGTCTTACTATTGTATTTCTAGGCATTTATCAAGAATTGTCTTTTTCTGTTTAGTCGCCATAAAGCAAGGACCGCAATCATTCTGGTGATTGATTTAACGGTGGTAATTTAACTTTGATCCATGGTATCTCCGATTAACTTCACTTGACGATTTTTACCAATAACTCCAGCGCCACCTTGCAGCTCTTTTTGTGCAAAAGTAGATATTGCCCCTACCTTTACCAATATATTTATACCACGAATATGAGCCAAATCGGACAATGAGAAAAATCAGCCAC
>NW_016230848.1:0-1238 GCF_001687245.7 Rhagoletis zephyria | reverse complement strand
CGCTTGATACAATTGGTTGCTACCAAGAGCGTCCGGGTTCAATTACCATGAGACGGAAATAAAATTAAATTGCGAGTTGACCTGACCTAAATTGTAGAACCTAGACTAATATTCCACTTGAAATTTCCAGCCTCTTTCATTTGATATGTATATCTATGTTAAAGGCCTGCAAATGTTGAACTATAAAACATAGCGACATGTGCAACATCATGCAAGTGCCAGTTCATAGTATGTCTCTCATACATGTTTGACAGAGACATATAAAGACATTGTCGAATAAATTCAAATAAAATCTTGCATCAAGTTTATGCATGTCAACACATGCGACACGTGCGACACATGCGACTTAGTCAGCATTATTTATTACATTGTATATACATGAAGAGATTTTTCAAATTTTGGAAGACCTATTATGGTAAAATTCACTAAACAATTGTCTAATTAAAATATGTAAATATATTTTAATAGAAGCATTAAAAACATTCTGCAGAAATACAACAGAGAACAACAGTTTAGCTAAGTAGCAATGGCATGCTAAAACCGTATGTTTGAGANTCCACTTGAAATTTCCAGCCTCTTTCATTTGATATGTATATCTATGTTAAAGGCCTGCAAATGTTGAACTATAAAACATAGCGACATGTGCAACATCATGCAAGTGCCAGTTCATAGTATGTCTCTCATACATGTTTGACAGAGACATATAAAGACATTGTCGAATAAATTCAAATAAAATCTTGCATCAAGTTTATGCATGTCAACACATGCGACACGTGCGACACATGCGACTTAGTCAGCATTATTTATTACATTGTATATACATGAAGAGATTTTTCAAATTTTGGAAGACCTATTATGGTAAAATTCACTAAACAATTGTCTAATTAAAATATGTAAATATATTTTAATAGAAGCATTAAAAACATTCTGCAGAAATACAACAGAGAACAACAGTTTAGCTAAGTAGCAATGGCATGCTAAAACCATATGTTTGGGATGGAATGACATGGCACAACACCTTGTTTGTGTTGACATGACATAGCAATGCATGACATTTTTAAAAACGACATTTTCACAGAAAATGTTGAATTTTGCAGTACTTTAATCTATGTATATATTTATATAGTGTACACATATTTCGAGAAAACTAAAAAAAAACGAATATATAATTTTTTAATAAAAATTTATGTTTTTTTCAGTGTACGAAAATAAACTATATTGTACGTTACTATTTCGTT
>NW_016230845.1:0-1239 GCF_001687245.7 Rhagoletis zephyria | reverse complement strand
TTTGAATGTATTGTCAGGAATGTATTCCAAGAACCATTAAGTATTTTAAAAACAAAAAAATTTTGACTTCGTCCAGCTAGATCCGCTATCCGAACCACTCTGCAGTGCTTTTTAGTACAGTTATTTTTTTATCACACCCAAGAAGCTAACAGTGATCCTTAATTTATACATATACCTGAAAGTTAAGGCTAGGCAGGACATTTTCTGGTGAACCTAGATGGTTAAGAGTGCGTTTTCACATTCGATATTTCTTGGACTTAAATAAAATCTGTTCATCCCGTGGACTTTTAAGGTTAAAATTCAGCATATCTTATTCAAAAGGTTACTGCTCATTTTCTTACTCCGCTCATTATTCATATTAACATGGACGCTGCAGTGCAACCGCGGACTAGTGAACCAAATTTCTAACTCCGTACAAGAAGAACCAAAAAGATTGAAAAATCAGGGGATTTACCCAGAAGAGTAAATAGTTTACTTTGTTTCTACTTAAATTTTCTCCTATGACCAATAAAAATATTTAAGATATTACAACTGTATAGTATTTACGTCGAAATATTACTTAAATTTGTGGTGCGTCCCCGATATTTCTAAATGTACCTATTTGCTAGTGAATCTAAGTATTTTTTTAGTTTGAATATTGTTGCCCCATACATCGACCTTTAAGCTATTAAGCTAATACAAACTGCTACAACTCAAAGCGAGATTTACCTGATAATAACAACAATAGATGGGAATTCTAAAATGCAATCAAACATACAATAGATGTGAAAGTGGATGAAGAAATACGTAAGAATATNTAAGTTAAATTTCAGCTTTTAAGATAGAGTTCTCAAATAGGCGGCGTTGATTTACCCAGAAGAGTAAATAGTTTACTTTGATTCTACTTAAATTTTCTCCTATGACCAATAAAAATATTTAAGATATTACAACTGTATAGTATTTACGTCGAAATATTACTTAAATTTGTGGCGCGTCCCCGATATTTCTAAATGTACCTATTTGCTAGTGAATCTAAGTATTTTTTTAGTTTGAATATTGTTGCCCCATACATCGACCTTTAAGCTATTAAGCTAATACAAACTGCTACAACTCAAAGCGAGATTTACCTGATAATAACAATAATAGATGGGAATTCTAAAAGGCAATCAAACATACAATAGATGTGAAAGTGGATGAAGAAATACGTAAGAATATATACATATTAGAGTCCAGCGCAATTGTATTTGCCGCATTTCATTC
>NW_016230844.1:0-1239 GCF_001687245.7 Rhagoletis zephyria | reverse complement strand
CTGCTCTGTCACTACCTGACAGGCGGAATTGCAAGGGCTTATTTTTGCTTCTTCTGCTGTTGCTAGCGCTGATGGTGGTGGCGTGAATAGCGCAAAATTCCCTGACATCCCTCTCCACTTCAGCCACTTTTTCCTGTCCACTGGACGACCGAAGGGCTTAGCTAGAAAAGCCTGTGTGTGTGTGCACTATCGATGCACTTCACTCCGCTGCCACCATCACAGGCTAATTAATTAGCTGCTGCAGCTGCTCGATAAGGTGTGAAGCTTTGAGGTTTGCCTTCTCTTCTCTCCTGTATTTCTCCCTCTCACTCACTAACACTCAATCCTCAAGGATAATGAAGTAGATGAAGTGTAACTGGGGAAGAAGAAGAAGAAGAAGAAGTGCCCAAAGTGCAGCAGTGCAGCAGTGTGTTGCCTTGGACTGATCAACAGCAGCAGTAAGAGCAGTAGACGGGGTTTGTTCAAACAAGAGCTCAAAGAGGAGCTGGCTAACCTTTTCTCACCACCACCAGCACTATCTTCTTCTTCGTCAGTGGGCAGAACTGCCTGTCCATAGCGTGATCAGACGACTCTGCTAGCCAGCTAGCCAAACAGGCGGGCAGAGGAGGCATCAGCACCGACGTCAGCAGGAGCACTTTCTATCTGCGTTTCCATCACTACCATTTACCACCGCTGATGTACAGCAGCAGAAGAAGTTTTCTGCAGCAACAGCAGCTGCAAATTGCCCCCCCAGCAAGTGGCAGAACAGACCACAACTGCCTTTGACTTGCTTCGATTGCTGTCGCCAGTGCTGTCGCTGTCGCTGCTTATCAGCTCGCCCCCTCCTTTTGCTGGCGCGCCCCGACCGCTCCGAAGTAGTTCATATGAGAGCGCGTCCCGCCGCCGAGTAGCTGTCATTTGCTAGCCCGACGACGACCAGCGACCAACATCGACCAGCAGCAGCAAATAGCACTTTGCTCACTTTGCTCTCCTATTGTATTTCTTGCTCATCTTAACTTGGACACATTTTTTTGTGTTCAAACTTGGTCTCACTGCTTCTATTCTTCTCTTTCTCTTCTGCTGTTTGCCTTGGTTGTTGTTGTTGTTGTTGTTGTTGTCGTTGTCGTTGTCGTCTAGTGGTCCCTTTTCCTCTAAGCACCTGCACCTTGTCACTGCACTCACTTACTTCTCGCTCTTCCCTGAAGCCCACTTCTCAGTCTCCAACTTATACTATTACTACTTTTCACCTTGCTTCTTCTT
>NW_016230843.1:0-1239 GCF_001687245.7 Rhagoletis zephyria | reverse complement strand
AAGATCGTGCCTTACGAATATAGAAATAAATGATTATAGGTGCACTAAAAACGTGTTTAGTTAACGATCGTCTGGAGGCGGTTCAGCCTACTAGAGGGTTAAAATTATATGTCCGAAGGAAAAATTACTCAAGCTGTGAAAAACTTTCAAAACTACATATGTATATAATACATGCTATGAATATTATGCCGTTAATACGCACCGAAAACTCATAGTTTTATTTTATTAATCCTTGTTCTATGGAAGACAACAAAAAAAATTTTGAACTTTGTAAAATTTTACAATTTTATGGTTTTGTAAAGTGTTATACACTTGTGGATCCCCCATACTTATATGTATGTACATATCGCTAGCTTAGAGAGAAAAGTTGCTAAGTCCACTTTTTATGAAAACTCATATTTTGATATAGGAGGCTAGAGAAATTGAATACGCATCGTTTCGAAAATTATAAAGGTACATGTTTTATTTTTTCCTCTTCATAAGCAATAAAAGGAAAATTTGCTAAGTCCAAAAGAAGCACCGCAAATCCGATAAGGCCAAAATAATGCGACATCTTTTAATAAATATCGAAACCTTCTGATTCTTATGGAGTTTTGCTTTGCTTTAAACGCGCAAAATGTTTGATTCAAAGTCTTGCGAAATAGTTAAAGAAAATGGCTATAGGAAGATTTTTTCCTCTCCTGTAAAATTTTTAAAATGGGACTTAGCAACTTTTCTTTCNTGTGCGAAACCGTAATCAGCTAACCTAAATATATACATTGTTTTCAACTTCAACCAGGAAATTTGACTGTGTGCCAGCGCCGTAGCCAGAGGTAAATATAAGGTGGGCTGATGTAGTTGCATGTAGAGCGGAGGTAAAAACTTCGAGTTCAAGTTATTTATTTTACTTGTGACCGTCAGTGTACTACTGGTTATAGAAGGATGGAATAAACCGCGGGGCGAAGAAGCGATAGTTTGCCAATAAGACAAAAAACAATCACTTTATAGGTGACAAATGGTTTATATTATATTTATCTACAATCAATAGTATGTAAGGTGGTTCAAGTATTATGTTAATATTAAAAAAAAATTTAAACAGTTGAATTCTTCGATTAGCCATGTTATTAAAAATGCGAAAGATTTTAATTCCGACCCACTGACTTTGTTCTTTGTTTTTCGATGACCAGAAATACCATGCCAGTCATGCCTACCGTTGACTATAAAAATCTGCCAATGTATTTGTTAATGTTATTCTGGCTT
>NW_016230842.1:0-1239 GCF_001687245.7 Rhagoletis zephyria | reverse complement strand
CTCTGCTACAGTTAGGCATATACTTACGTGCCGTCTTCAAAGTCTGTATCTCTGACTAATTCACCCTTGCTAAGGGATAAAGCTCTTCGGAATAGGCCACTATTTCTACTATGCAGTCTATCTTAGACTCATCACTGCAGCTACAAATGGTTTCCTCATCAGTAGCTTGGTCTCTTTTCCATTCGCTTCTGGATGTTAATGTTTAATTAACGATGAACCTTCCCTAGCCAACTCGTCGGCGTCCTCGTTACCTAAAATCCCACAGTGTCCTGGTACCCAGCATAGTAATACCGTGTTCCACGATGCCAAGATTTGGATTTAGTGTCAAAGCACTCCTTGACGAGCTTGGACGTGTTCCCCCTATAGGTTAGGACCTTTACGGACGCCTTGCTGGCTGAAAAGATAACAAGAAAGGCGCCTTTTTAGCCTTTCTTAAGGTGCAGTCAGTCACAAATTGAGATTGCTAGTACCTAGGCACCTGGTCGGGCCCCCAACTCTGTACCCGTGTATCTGGGATCTAGTTCTGGTAAACCATTTCATCAGACATCTCAGTCTGAAATTTTGACCTGGAATTTCTTTCCAAAGCAGGTTTCATTTGGAATAGCTTCGGAGAACTCCTAGAGATAGTATTTTGCTCAAATACCCTTATGTTTTAACTTGTTTTTAAGAGTACCATCAGAATTTTGCATTCGAAAATTCCTCGAAGCAGCTGCTGCTTGGAAACAAACATGGACTGGAGTGAATGTTAACCGCACTTGTAAATTGAATGATCCGAATACCATATACTTCTTAGATTTATTTTCTATCTAAATATATGTATATTTCATATAAGTAATTAAATTATGCCCAAACGTCTTCATTCTTCTCAGCCCCGTTCCCCTGACTCTTACTGCTGGGTACATCGCGACTTTGTTTAGGTATAGATCAATGCGAATACTATAGAAAACAACATTCACAGCATCTGAAAGGCAGGATTTCAGTGACCCAGTTATCCCCCATTATCCATTTTATATGCTACTTAGTGCCAATTTCAGATGAGTAATTTAAGTGCCGATTGATTGATGATAAAAAAATATTAATTTTTAGATAAAATATTTAAACTGTATTTAAATGCTCAATGTCGGCTATTTAAATATGGAAAATGCAACCCTGACTTCGAATATGAATTCATAATTGACCTCACCTCACCCCACCTCACCTCACCTCACCTCACCTCACATCACCTCACCTCACCTCACC
>NW_016230841.1:0-1239 GCF_001687245.7 Rhagoletis zephyria | reverse complement strand
TACTACTCATTAGCAGTAGAGAACAGGGCGGTGAATTCATATCTCAATTTGCCTTAGTAGAGAATTGTTACATAAACGAGCTACGGGAACGATGAGAGTGGCCATGAACAAATTGAGGGGGGGAGGGGGGCGGGGGTGTTGTCTCCTAGACTATCGAGACTTAGATTTTATCGCGCCTCATGAAACTGACCATCTCAGCTGAACTGCTAGTTGTGCTGGTTGTGGAACTGGAGGACCTACCCACTTTGAAATCAGCTTGTCTTTTAACACCACCTTATGTGAATTCGCATTGCATACTTTCTACTTATACCGTTATTCACGAGCGACATCTCGCTTGCTTCATCAGAAAAGCGAGCATCTCGCGCAGGTCAAGACCGCCAGCTAAAGTAGCCTACCACTTCGCCCCTTAACAAGAATCGTCTTATTAACAGGTCTATTCTGCACGTTACCGAAGATTTTGTAACCGGAAAATTTTATTACCAAAAAATGTTACCAGTTCTTGTCACCGCGATTCTAGGAACGTTGGTAATGCAGTTAAAATATTCAGCAATACANGGCTATGAAGAATTCTGCAAATTCTGGCATTGCATATTTCACGGGGCAATACTTTGTTACCAGCTTATGAGATGGTAACAAAATTTACCGGGTACAAGAATACACAGAATGCGAAAAGGGTTTAAAAATTGACAGGAACTTTATTTACCGGTTACAAACTTTTTATTACCAGCGCAGAATAGACCTGTAAGTGTCCTTTGGTCAGTTAAAAAAAAAATCAAAATAACGGTATTTTAGTTTTGGTTTCTTTTATTTAAATGTTTCTCTTTTTATTGTTTACATAAATTTACTATAATATACATACATAATTTGTTGTGGCTTAATTTGTTTTCATACACTCACAACATATCGGCAAATTCAGCGGTTTTTCGTATTATTTAAAGTATACCTTTTGTTTGTTGCACGTACATACAGATATTATAGATTTTAGTATTATTTTTTGTTTGATTTAAATTTTTTTTATTCTTAAGCAGCAGGTGTTTGGCTTGTTCTCTTTCTTCGAATAGGTTGTTCAAAAATGGTATTCACCTTTTTTTGCCAAATTCATAACATTCTGGGACCATTAAAATTTTTAAACTTTTATTTTTCATTTAACTATATTAGTTTTTAAACAGGTGCGGTTAGAGTTTGTGTTTTCAATTATAAAAAAAAAATTAATTTTTAATCTAAGAAGTTTAACTACTT
>NW_016230839.1:0-1239 GCF_001687245.7 Rhagoletis zephyria | reverse complement strand
GATTCTTGAAAAAAAGAGGATGTTGTCCGTTCAGGGGATGTGAAGATATTTTAACGCTGTATTAATTATTACAGTTACTTGATTAAATGACTAGTCCTATGCAGATAAATTTTGAGATAGTTTCAAACTGATTCAGTACCAGTTATGTAAAATAAATCTTCTTACAAACGTGGACCAATCGGGAGGTGTTTTTTTATTTCGCAGAACTAACGTAAAACAGTGCGTGCAGAAATAACTACGCAGACTGCATTCCAGCTATTGTACTGTTTACGTGTTGACTTTTACGCTGTGTTAAATTTTCACGGTCTACGAATAAATCGGTTTGTTGGTGTTCGCCTCTCAACACACTGCTGACTCTTTAAGTCAGTAAATGTAAATGGGGCTGCCATGTACGCCCAACTCTGTCATATGCCCATGTCACAAGAAGTAACCAATCAGCAGGTTTACAAGATACCCACAGTTCCATCTGCACAATACCTAGTAAGACCCTTTGAGATTGAGGGTAATATGAGTTTTGCACACCTGCAAACCTCACATTCTTCGAGCCATCGCTGAACGAAATATTCATCCAGTTTCTGACGGCGAAATTGATGGCCGAAGGTGGCAGTGATATAACTGTTTTCGGACCAATGAGTGTCTGATCGGAGCCTTCTCTAGCCAAGTGGTTCAGATGTCTCATTACCAGGTACTCTCGAAACAAGTAGTGCTTGGCCTTGAGGTTTTCTAAATACTTCTTCATAAAATACCGAACGATGTTCCTCAATAGAGAAGTTCCCAGTACAACCGATAAAAAACTCCAGATCCTAACCCTACGTCAGTTTTGAAGCCATTAGTAAATATTCTACAGTGTTTAAGCGCGGGATAAATATTGGTATTAAGCTAGCAATCAGCCTCAGGTAACTAAATATTGTAGTATCTGTTCAGAAAAGGTAACGTTGGTGTACTTAACTCAGCCATTAAAAAGCACTCAAGTCTAAATCACCGCCTCTAGCAATTTATGCCCCACTGCACACTGTTTCGTACCGGAATTTTTTTTTTATCGTACATATGGCCTTAAAGGCCTCAACGCCAAGAAAGACGTTAAGTGACGATAGGTTAAGCGACTGCATCCAGAGCCGCCCCAGGTATTTTAGGGTCTGTGATCGTTCTTTGAAGTTTGGCAAGTAGATTATCCACGCTATGGAGTGAGAGTCTTCTCGACCACACCACAGATGCAGAGCTGATCATTGCTGATTTTTT
>NW_016230838.1:0-1239 GCF_001687245.7 Rhagoletis zephyria | reverse complement strand
CTTGTTGAAAAGTCGAATGACTTCTACCGAACTGTCATACACCATCAAATCATATTCGTGCAGCATGTGAATCATTCCGCGACAGACGCGATGCTTATATCCGTGCAAAAGTTGTCTGAATCGAACCGTAATATACTCTTCTAAAAATTTAAACATCTTTTTGTGATGAACTCATGTTTTTAAATACAAGTGCAAAAACTGAACAAAAACATAGTATTTTTAATTGGTAACACTTGGAGTGCTTACCCCTGCAATTCATTTTCAAAAAATCAAGCTTGCTAGCTAACAAACAACGCATATAGTTCACATGTATCTATGTATGTATAGTATTGCTTACAAAAATATTGTCACCCAAGTTTTGCTGTTCCAGCTAACTAAGAACAAATTAAAATATTTAAGTACTTGTGTTAATTGCCTTTTTATTGCCACTGAAGCGTTTGTAGAAAACCTTATCCTCTTTATGAGTTTAAGTAGCATTTATAATTTAGTGTTGAAACTTGCCAAAGGTTTTAGTTAGTAGTACAAATATTAAGTAAATAACATGAACGCGGGGTGTGCGGAAATTAAATAAAAAATAACACAGTGCATCAAAATTAAAGACAATTAAATCAACTTTTTCGACCTTTTGACAAATGCTTTACTATACTGTATATGCACAATTCTAGTGCTTATGATAACTATACGACACCCACATATTAACAAGTTTCGTCTTTTAATTTTTGTATCTATTACACCGTGCGACAGTCAATTTTACACACGACAAAATTAATATATTCACAAAACTGGTATCNTTAAATTTCTAGAATATGTTTGAATAAAAAAATTATTCAAAAGATTCAGTAAAATAAAAATAGGGATTTCAGTTAAAAGGAAAAATTCTGTAGAATAGAAAAAAAATTTAATTTTTGATGCACCAGTATGAATAAGTCCTTTAAAACTTTATCCTTGAATATCCTTGGAAATTTCCAATATTTATTTTTGAAAAAAAAAGACGTTAAGGTTTAATATGTTAACTACCACATCCTCGAATTTCATCCTTCTAACTTTATTAGTTTTAGATAAAAAAGATTTTAAACTTCTCTTTATAAGATATTGATAGTTACAATTTACATAAATGAAGATACTGGAATCATTATTATGGAACCATTTATGGAGTTTTTGTGTCTAAGAAAGTATACGTTTTCTGACATCCTTTACAACGATACCAAGTTTTTAAAAATCGGTTTGTAATTTTTTTTT
>NW_016230837.1:0-1239 GCF_001687245.7 Rhagoletis zephyria | reverse complement strand
AAGGATAGGTCCAGCGACCTCATTCTCCTCGAACGTACTCAACTTAGGATGGTCATTGGAATCATAATTGGTCACACTGGTTAGGACTAATACATTCTGAGAGAATGAGATTTTTACAAACGACATATGTCAAAGCTGTCAAGATGAAGCCACTGTCCGCCGACGAGACACAGGCAACGTTATAGTATTCATACACATTTTTTCGACAGTCTTTCGGACCAAATTATTTCATTCTATATCTCCGTCAGCGTTGACCCGTACCCGTAAGTATGTTGTCTTCAGGATCTGGATGAAGACAGCCACGCTACAAAGTAACCCAATCNTATTGAATTCGATTCTATCTTTAAAGCTCTCAATATAGATATAGTAGATAGGTATGTTTTTATGAAGAATTAAAAAAATTGTAAAAAACTATATGATCGGAATGACAAGCACTTACTTTTAAATTAGAAAAATAATTGGGCCTTGGATCATGAATCCTTATTGATTATGACCACGGAAACCTTTAAAGGACTATAACTTTAGGGTATGCTCCCGGAACGTCCAGATTTTCAATGACTACAATGCTTCTGCTCATCCACGAAGTGCGACAGACGGCGAAAGGCTGGAACGACGAGGGACCTTGTGACTTGGCGCCGAGTAGACGAGTGCCTTATCGAAATCCGCATCAAAACGAGATCTTTAATAACTCGATGACTTGCGCTTGGCGCTGAACGAGGACTAGAAAAATTACCTCCTGTCATCAAAACAAACAGTCAGCGCATTTGCGGCTCGAAGGCGTGATAATAAATTATGACCGTCAAAGAATTAAATAACAAAGAATCCGGCGCAAGGTACAGTCTGATTTGTTATTTTAACGCATTCTTTTAGCGAAGAAAAATGTCAAGTAATTTGAGAGCTGTTTTTGGTAAATAAGCCTTTCACCAAATCGCTTAATTCACACATGTATGTATGTAAATCATTTTCACATAAACTTTTTTAGCGCTGACAAATGCGACCACCGCATTACCACCAATTAAAATATTAAATAAATGGTATCAATTGTAAGTGAGTAGATTCCCCACCGCGTTAACCCCAATTATTGTGCGCACGCAAGCTAGTCCTTTATAACAATACCGTTACACCCACCTGCTGTCCTAGTGCTTTATACCCCACACCTTTCCACCTATGCCGTCTAGACTCTGGACACATCCAAAAGTCGCCTTTTATTGCATTGCTCTCATTCAAACTTCATTCATT
>NW_016230834.1:0-1239 GCF_001687245.7 Rhagoletis zephyria | reverse complement strand
TTGTTGTTAAGCCTTATTTAGTTGACAATGTCATAATACCATTGCTGCTCTACGAGTAAATATATGGTTCGGGCCGATTGACTGACAACACCGACTTGTTTTATACGTATTAAATGTTGACAAAATTCCAACACCACATCTAATAAAAAAAAAGAAAAAGTCACTTGTGCAAAATCACTTGAGCAGCGCATAAAATTTCGCACTCAATTGTGGGCGCCACACCACACATATGTATATATGTATGAATGTAGACGAACACACTTTTGTCATACTCGTTTGTTAATTCATCAATAAATATTAATTATTGTGGGAGGCGGCATTTAGCGGTTGACTTCTTTTAATATTTTTGAGGCGGTCGCGCATGTGTCGCCTCTTTTGTTGACTATAAATTTACTTTTGTGTGATGTTGATAGTTTTTGTTTGTTAACTTAACTTGTTATGCTTAGAAAAAAAAGAGAAAAACTTAAAAGTGTTTTAATAGAATATAATAATGCAAGCGAATACTTAATACATGCATAAATAAAAAAAAAAAAGTCATATAACTATAATAGTGTGGCGCAACAGACCTTGAGCATTTAGGCCAGGGGTCTCTTGCTTTTTTATTATTCTAAGTGGTGGATGGCTTTTTTTGAAGAGCTGTTTCAAGGCAGATTATTGTACGAACTTTGCACGCACTACACACCGTTCTTTTAAGATTTTAGGTATGCCGCAATATTTTTTGCAAATATGTATGTGAAAGCGATCTGTTAGCGTGCCAAATACAAATGTTAGATTTGTTAAATTTTATCTTATATGAAATTCCTACGCGGGAACATATCCATTCTTTGTATTGTCCACATTTTTTTTATTTTTATTTTTTTTTTTTTGTCAATAAATATGGTGAGCGATGTCTCTTTGCGTGGTTACATTCAATACAACAGTGTAAATTCATGTAAAAAGTATTTTTTATATAAAATATGCAAATTTGGGTGTGGCTGTTTAAAGCGCCAGCAACTCTAGAAACCCACAGATCAAATATTTTCACTATATATTTGCATTTGCATGCAAGCAGTGAAGGAATTATATTTGCCAGCGTCTGCATACTTTTTGCTTTTATTATCTTTATTGCACTGCGGAGCACGGAAATAAAACTTTTCCCTTTGTAATAAATGCTTTTGTAAAGTTTGATGTAAGCAGCATACATACTATCTAAGTATATACAAATATACATATGTACATACATACACATAAATGGGTATA
>NW_016230833.1:0-1239 GCF_001687245.7 Rhagoletis zephyria | reverse complement strand
ATAGCCGCCGATACTCTTGGTAGTGCACCTTCTTTCCCCTCTCTACAGTCTGAGAATGAGAGGGAGAAAGTAAGTTGGTAATTACACTTGTCAATTATTTACCATCGCGACAAATGAGAAAAGGAGAGAGAGAATGAGAGAGAATGAAAGAGGATTGATGCATTACTACTACCACTACCACCACTGAGGAACAAACCGACTACATTGTAGCACACAGACTGAGTTGTTGTACACAGTGCTGAGTTTGACGACAGAGAAGAAAGTGGAAAAAATCCGANCGGAGAAAAGTGGAGAGAGGAATCCGATTAAAATTCTCCAGCTCTTTTTCTCCGATGGGAAAAGCTCAGATCTCAGGAGCTAGGAGGTAGACAGTAGAGTACTGAAACTGAAACGGTGTTGTACAGTGCTGTACAAGGGGCAGGGGCAATCAGTGTCAGTGATGTGTGTGTGTGTGTGTGTGCTACCTGGAAGGCCAAACGGTGNGGCAATCAGTGTCAGTGATGTGCTACCTGGAAGGCCAAACGGTGAGCTCACCTTGCATTTTTTTGGTAGCCAACTTTTTTAGCTTTTCATTGAAAACTTTGTTTGACAGCTTCTCTCTCTCTCTCTCTCTTTCTATCGCTCGCCTACGATTTTTTACCTCGTTTCAAGGGGCTGCTTTAAACGGAGAAGAGGACAAAATTAGAAGCAGAATTTGCTGTCTTCTCTTTTAGCCTGCTATTAATTCTCTTTCCGTGTAATGGGTCTCGGTGAATGGTTTTTGTTGTCGTACCGTCGTCGTCGTTGTTCGTTTTCTTTCTATTCTTGTTACCCGTCGACCAGAAGAAGAAGAAGAGAACAGCGTTGGCGGTGAAAGGCTGCTGCTGCTGCTGGGTAATTTAATTAGCTCGAAATTAGTTGAAAGAATGAATGAATTAGCGAATCGAATCAGGCCAGGCAGGCAGGCTGGCTGCATGACAGTGGACAATTAGTCATCAGAAGCTAGATAGCTAACTAACTAACCAGAGAGAACATTCTCGATAGTGATCGCTCTGAAAGCAGACGGGGGAAAACAGGCAGATCTGATTGAACAGAGAAGAGAAAGAGTTTGTTTTGGTAGCTGCAGTCAGGAGCTTGTTGCTGGCGGAAGTTGCAGTCGCCGCCATTAACCCGTTCACTTTGCACTCTATTTTCAGAGCATGAGACGGTACATTATTGTGGTCTATGCTTCTGATATTGAGCTCCAATTGCTTCCGTGTT
>NW_016230832.1:0-1239 GCF_001687245.7 Rhagoletis zephyria | reverse complement strand
TTGAAATCTAAAATGGCCATCATTCAGTCAGTCAGTCAGTCATTTGTTTTGCGGTTGTCTCAGATTATTGCCAAGTTTCTCAGTTTTTCTCATCAGTTTGCACTACTGCTGTTGTTGCTGGTCACGGACAGCAGCTCTGTCTTTGTACACGAAGAAGACAAACTAATCATCTGACACTGCTGGACAAAAAATTTCCAGTAAAGTACTGTGAGTTGCCGAGATCCGACACTTTGTGGACCTAGTGGTGGTGGTGATATTAGATTAGTTAAGAGCCACAATTGCCTCTGTAGGTTTGGGTATTTGTCTTTGCTCGCTTTGAGTCGCTTTGCTGCTCATCTCACCGTCAACCTCAATTTTTTTTGGTGTTCTTCGTGTTCAGCATTTGCACACCGATAGTGTCTCTCTGTGTTTGCGTTCATCGACAGTAGTCACCGCCGCTGCTGCTATCATCTCACCTCTCTTAAGCGAAGTTCTCCGAAGCTTTGACACCATCATCACCACCACCACAGCCTTGATGTGAGTCGTGATAGAAAAAAAATGGTAGTGGTGGTGATGGCGTTGCTGATGAAGTCCATCACCTGAGCAGTCCATCACCAGCACACTACGACACACCTTATCACATCCCGATCCTGATCAAGTTAGCTGCTGTTGCTGCTGTTGTGGCTCGGTTTCGTCACCAGTTTTTCTTGCGTTCAAGTTTTTTTGATTGACCATCGTGATAGTTTGCTAAAGAGTGCTTGCAACAGTTTTTGTCTGTCTGCCTTTTCAAAGAAATGTCTGATGAAGTTGGTGGTGGTGGTGGTGGTGGTGGTGGTAATGGTGGTGGTGGTTGTCTTTCTTCTTTGGATAAGGTCACCATCATTTTCGCTGTAGCCATTTGGCCACGACTGCTGTGTGTGTGCTCTTGTGTGCTTTCAGTTGATCAGTGAGCACAATTGAGACATTAGTGTTTTTTCTCTGTTGAAAAGTCAAAATAGATATCTGATGATTTGAGTTGCGAGTGAGAAAGAGACTACTACTTCTAAAGAAGTAGGTGACACTTTGACACTCAAGGTTCAGCTGACTGAATTAGACCTTGCTGCTGCTGCCAGGCCGTACAACACAACGGTTTATCGATAACTGGCTATTGCCTTCTTCTTCTCTCCATCTCCGTTGTACTCAAAATAACGCATAGAAGAAGAAAAAGTACAAAAAACAGGCAAATTTAAATACAGTCTCAACTCAGAGCTCACTGTGTTG
>NW_016230831.1:0-1239 GCF_001687245.7 Rhagoletis zephyria | reverse complement strand
AATGTTCGGCTCCGCCCGAACTTAGACTTTCTTACTTGTTTTTACATAAAATATGTAAACAAACTTACATCTTCTCAGTTGCCATCTGTTTGACTTAACTCACCAGTCAGCTGTTTTGCCTTTCATTGCGTGGGGAGTTTAAAGAGCTTTCAGCTTTTCAGTCATCGAACTAGAATAGCAGGGGAGCTTTCAACTGACAACGTCTCTGACATGGCAGCGCTAACAAGCAACGCTGTCAGTTTTTACAGAATCGGGCTGTAAATCCGCAACTGTTTTATCGCGAATGACAAACAGTACAAATGACAGCTACTGCGTTTCTATTGCGGTTATTGGAATACAGTAAATTTTTGAACTGCTTTATCAACCGTTTTTTATCCGCGAACTTCTTTATCGATCGGATATGAGAATACCAAAACTTCTCAATACGATTCGCGTTCCCCGCGAAAGGCATCCGTCGGTTACCGGAATAGGCATGAATATTCGCACTCGCAAAAGCTCCGCATTGATTATTGCGAATGCGAATGCGAATGTTAAAATTAATGCGGAAGCTCCGCAGTTGTGAATGCGAATATTCGCAACAACCCTGGTATGTATATTAATTGTTGAATTGAATTCCGAATCATTCCTGTAAAAAGGTGAATAACTTAAAGCTTAAATTAAAGAAACTCAATATATTTACAGAAGGTAGAAAACTGCTATTGAAAGGATGTGCATTTTTTATTAAAACATATTGTATTGTGAATATGTAAACTGCTATTTTGACCGAAAAAATAAGTCAGATTTAAATTTTACACAAATAAATAAAATAAAAGTAAAATTTTTACTTTTATATTTGACCGAAAAAATAAAAGTGAGGTTTTATATTTTACTTTTGGCTGAAAAATATCAGTAAAAAAATAACGGTTAATTGCTGACTTTTTTGAAACAAAGGAAAAAAATATTAAATCGTATAGGATTAATATTCCTTGGCTAACACGCATTACAATGCTATATACAAATGTTAAAAAGAACAATTCTTTCTGACTGACTTTTTGAATTGAAATTTAAAAAATAACTATTATTTTCGATCCCTGAATAAAATACAAGTAATTCTTAAGCAAAAAGCAAAACCGACTTCAATTCTCATATAAAAATTTAAGATTATCGTTAATTTCTTCATGATATAATGATCGGATTTAAACCAGATTAGAATGGCACCACTTGTGAGGTAACACCTTTCCTTTACAAAAGGAATTATAG
>NW_016230829.1:0-1239 GCF_001687245.7 Rhagoletis zephyria | reverse complement strand
GAGTTGTGACCCCTTTGAAGACGCTGTCCGATATGTGATTGGATGAAGAAATGTGAGCACGCACAATAACATTTGTGCGACGCCCATGAAATTTAAAATAAACGACATTTGATATCAATGCCAGACACAAGAGCGTAAATTATGTAAGTCATACCGCCGGCAGCCAAGTGAACATTGCGGCAATATGAGTGCCGCAAACGCCCACACTTGCTGCTGCTGATAAGTGGGTATAGATTATTCAATAGCCGCTAGTGTGTCAGTGGTGGACTAAGCTATGCTGGAAAGTGGAAAGTTATGCCTAGAGGACTAAGCGAGTTGAAAGCTATTGACCTAGTTGGACACCATCTATTTAGTAGCTACATACAAGCATATGCTCTTAAAGACACAAACAAACAAACTATAGACATAAATTGATAGGTAGGTAGACACATGTAGAGGCCTTTCCCGATACTAACAAGCATCTCTCAGTTGAACTTTTAGCCAAAGCCTCCTTTGGTGTTCGATGATGGGCAACGGAAATCATGCAATCAGCTCTTTTTGTGAATGGCTTTCGAGCACACCCTACAAGACATTGCTGAGCACTTTAGGCAAAAATTCTCACACATTTACACTTTTGTTTTTGTAGTACNGTCTCTCAGTTGAACTTTTAGCCAAAGCCTCCTTTGGTGTTCGATGATGGGCAACGGAAATCATGCAATCAGCTCTTTTTTTGTGAATGGGTTTCGAGCACGACCTACATATATATACACACATACATCTGTATGTATAATTGTACAGTGTGCTTGAACATCCTCATGGTAGAGTAGAANCTACATATATATACACACATACATATGTATGTATAATTGTACAGTGTGCTTGAACATCCTCATGGTAGAGTAGAAGGAGATGAACTGGCGACATTATGTACAACGACAGCGGCCAAAGCTTAGCAACCGTTAAAGAAACGGAATAGTGTGTGCAAATAGCAGGAAGCAGATAACCGGCCAGCTCATAAAGTCGCAAAGAGTGGCAAGCAAAATTGAAAGATGCGCTTTAGTCATTCTACTTATATAAGTTCATATCCATATTGCTAGTTTGCTGGCAGAATGCGATAATTTAAAAAAAAATATTTTTTGATGTAAGTATGCAGAAATGGTGGTCAGCTCTTCGTTTTTCGTTGCGTGAAATATTCATAACGATATACTTGCCTGCTACTTCGCTTATTGCTTGCTTTATTAAGCAATTATAAAAAAAAAA
>NW_016230828.1:0-1239 GCF_001687245.7 Rhagoletis zephyria | reverse complement strand
TAAAATTTTTCATAAAAACAGGGTTAAAATCTTGAAATTCCTGCCCGTAGTTTGGTTATAAGTCAAATATGAGTTCCATTGTGCTACTATGATAGCAAGGCCGAGTAATCATATCCAACTTATGTACAGTAGTCGAAAAAATTATAGCCGCACCAAATTTTGACAAGTTTTAAAATATTATTTTTGTTATTTAATTTCGGTTAGATTTTAAAGGTTGGTTCTTTAACAATATCCGTATAAATACAAGTTTAAAGGCAGTGTCACACGATTGGGTATTTGCTAAAATTTGGTGTAAATCGTATCCCAGTTGTTTGAACACCCAAAATATTTTTCACTATCCCGATCACGAAAATTTATTTATTGAAATTTTTCAATAGAACATTGCTGTATTGTACCAATCTTTTGAAAAAAAAATGTCTTACTTTTTTTCACCAATAGCCCAATATAAAAATTTACAAATCTGTACAAGTGTACCAATCGAGTGGCACTGCCTTAAAAATTTATGCAATTAAAAAAAAATTCTACAAATTTTCGTTAAAATTTCGAGTTTTTTAATTAAATTCTGAGTATGCACTTTTATAGCCCATTGAATTCCAGTAGAATAAAGTACACGTTTCAAATGGCTAAAAATGTCGATTGATTTTTTAGAATTTTTAAAAGTTCGAAGTTTGTACGAAAGTTTGTTGAATTTTTTTTAATATTGCACAAATGAGTAGCCCAATTGGAAACAGTGTTACGTGATTTTATAAAAGTGAGCCATAATTTAAAAAAAAAACTCTGCAACAACAAGTAACATCCAAATTGTATATTTCTCTTTATTATCTGAAAATTTGGATAAACAAGAGCCTAATAACATTAACAAACAATATGCCAATGTGGTAGTTTTTGCAAATTTTATATATAAAAATTGAATATAGCGAGTTTTGAAAGAGTAACTTTTACATAGCTATCTTCTTTTTTGCTTTTGCGTTCGCTCTTCCATGAAGATTGGTCTGCTTCTTTTTTACGACGCCTTCCACTAGGCACCGAAACTACCACGTTTTCTTGCAGTTTTCTAAGTTCATCAGAAGATATTATAGCGACTTTTGCGATAGTAGTTAACATTTGATGCTATTTTTTCAGAAAATAGAAAGATTTTGCACTGCATTGTTANGAGTAACTTTTACATAGCTATCTTCTTTTTTGCTTTTGCGTTCGCTCTTCCATGAAGATTGGTCTGCTTCTTTTTTACGACGCCTT
>NW_016230827.1:0-1239 GCF_001687245.7 Rhagoletis zephyria | reverse complement strand
GTTTTTCTATGAGAGCGAATTCTCGGAAATTAAGTAACTGAAGAGTTACTGGCAAGTTGCTGGATAATTTGTAAGCAAACATAACTAATATGTTTTACCAAATTTCTAAAAATATACAAAAAAAAAACATTTATGTAAATATCACAAACAATTCGTCGATGTTTTTGCAAAACCGGCCATCGACCAGTTGGAAAGCCGCCTAAATCGCCTCGGACGGCATCGAGATTTATACATAAAAATCATAAAATCGTTATTAAAACAACAGATTTGCAAAATAATAGCTAGAGAAAATACCACCAATCAAGGCAATGCTTTCAAGGAAACCCCGTTTTTTCGCTCTCCTGTAAAATTTGAGTGCCGTAAGATAAGCGGTTTCGCAATTGTTCGATTAGCGGTTTTGCAAAAACATCGACGAAATGCTGTCAAAGAGCTTCACCACCCCCGAATCACCCGATAGTTACATTTTTTTAAAGAAGCTTATCTTTTTTCACTTTAAGTTATTGTTGTGTATTTATTGGGTTTATAGTAGTCCAAGTGCTACTCTTTACAGCATTATTTGTCCTTCAGTTCTTCAATTCGGTCACACCTTCAAAAGCACACATCAGAATAGAACTCTAATAAAATACCGCTGTCCTATTTTCATTTACCTTTTTATCCTTCTTTAAATTTAAAATGTTGAGTTCAGGACTCTGTCGTCTCATCTTGTTGATAGTAGAAAGTCACATAAACAGCCAGCATCAAAAATTATGAGTCAGCAATCCTAACCGTTGTACGCCGTCCAATCTGTTTATTGCAAGAAAATACTTACGTAGCTAGCACTTCTGAGATTGAGAGCAGCATGAGTTTTGTCCACTTAAAGCCCCTCGATACCTCCCAGTTATAGCTGAGCAAAATATTCACCCAATTCCGGATTATCGAGCAAGGAATGCCTGGTCTGAGCCATTTTTAACGAAAAATCAGATATCTCATGTAAAGGTGGACTACCTGTGACCTGTTAGCTTAGAGTAAAGTTTCATTGTTTAACTAGTTTGAAAGTAGTTTTAGGGATAGGCAGCTGGATTGTCACCACAGACACTTAAACTCTTACCTTGTACCTATCAGCGTATTTTCCACCATAAAGTCCATGGCCTTGAGGATTACAAATACCTCGACTTTAAATACCATATAGGCATATGCCACAAGAAGGGAAATGAAGATTGACCCCGTTACCTTCCATATACATAGATTCCAGATCATCAC
>NW_016230826.1:0-1239 GCF_001687245.7 Rhagoletis zephyria | reverse complement strand
GAACTCTCTTACAAATATCTTTAGCCATTAAAAGCGTTATAACTTTGTGGAAATACGACATCTTGTGAACTTCCTAGCTGGATAAATTTTGACCAAAAGTGCTTCATTTACCCTAGCATGTTGGGCTTCCNTCTTGTGAACTTCCTAGCTGGATAAATTTTGACCAAAAGTGCTTCATTTACCCTAGCATGTTGGGCTTCCATAATAAAATTATATTTGTTGTTGCATTGTTTAGTACATTGCGTTGTCCATTTATTTTATTTTAACTAATTTTTTTTTAATTTTAGCATAATTTTTTAATTAAATTCACGAAATAAGGCTTAAAGGAAATATCAGAACAGACCCGAAAAAATTTGAGTTGGTCGATTTCATGCCGCCTCAGTAGGATTTTGTGGATTTTTACTTTTTTTGCTTAAGGTATGTCCCACAGACAGCTAAATTGAGCTATAATCGAAAATTCTTCATGTAAAATAAATTAAAAAAAAAATCAAATATGATTTAGAAATCTTGCATCCCAAAATCTTTCAACTGAACCAATTTTTTTGCTTAATTGCAGCTAAATTATATACAAGACCATGAGATTATTTCAATTGATAAATGAGGGAAGAAAGTGCAGTGGTGAGTAACTTTTAAACAAAAAATATAACCGACTTCAATGCTCATATAAAATTTAGGAATACCGTTAACTTCACTTTTCTGCGAAGATTAATGAATAATGCACTTAATGAGATTACTATACAAACTAAAGTGTACTTTGTGTTTAAGTAATTATTTTCGTTATAAAAACAAAAAAAAATCCAAAATTTCTTCAATTTGGACATTAAAATCGTGCGTTTAGCCAACATTCTCATTCAGCCTTATCGTTAATTCCATATGAATAAATCACTACCTCAATTAAAAAGGCAAAACAAAACCAAATTGGAAAAAAATGTTTGTGTTTTACTTTATAATTTTTGGGAAAAAATATTGGTTCAAATGGAATTCACGTTAAGGTCGATTAAATTTTTTCATTTCAATGCTCGAAATCCGGCATAAGCACTATGCGAACAAATGTACGTTGTAATGTTTCGCTTTCGAAACGATTTAATTTTGATTTGGATTAGTTGATTTTTTAATCAACTCCCAAATGCATTCAAGATGATTATTTACACCTTCCTCCGCTAGTTCCTAATTTTTGAGCCGCACTTTCAAAAGAATTAGGCAAATTCGCATACTGTTTCAATTAACTTTATTATTAAT
>NW_016230825.1:0-1239 GCF_001687245.7 Rhagoletis zephyria | reverse complement strand
TTTGAAAATTCTCAGCACCAATGAAGTCCTCCAACATGCGTATCAAAGAGCCACCTTTGCCGTAAGTAATTGTATCAAATATTTCCGTAATCTGAGCGGGACTCTCTACAGTCTGTATAATTGGATGTGAGCCTAAAGTGGCATCGAGTGTGAGCACGGGGTGTAAACGGGTTACAATGAATTGATCAAGCTATGGAAGAGTGAGAAAGGGACTTTCAACCAACTTTTCCTTAATATTCATAATACGAGATTTTAACTATATAAGTAGATAATTAGTTATACAATTTTAACTGACCATATTCCATGCTGGAAAGATAGCGTTTACGCCTTTGTTTTCAATATATCTAGCAAAGCCTTCATTGAGCCATAAATCATTCCACCAATCCATTGTCACTGCAAGTAGTTAAATAGTACTCAGTATTAGTAAATATGTATTGGTATTATAAAGTTTATTAAACGCATTTTATGAGCCACATAAATACATATATAGCGATAAGATAACTAACTAGTTAGAAACTGAAACTAGATTTGATAAACTATTTGTATCAGATGCATATCTTTATAGGCTAATGGCTGCTTGTTAATTACTATTTTGTATTTCCGTTAACTAACCCAAATTTCCAAACCACATGTGTGCAAATTCGTGAGCAATTACTAGTGCCACACTTTGTTTGTTCGCCGTTGAACTTTCATTTTCATCATAGAGCAGAGCAGTTTCTCGGTATGTCACAAGGCCCCAATGTTCCATTGCACCAGACACAAAATCCGGTATGGCGGCCATATCTGTACGAGGACAAGAAAATATATGAAAACGTTACTATGAACAAATTATTTATATTTCTCGATGTATATATGTAGCACCCTAACTTACCCATTTTCGGCAATGGATACTCGATTTGGAAATACTGTATGTAATATTCTAAAACTCCTTTGCCAACTTCCAGCGAAAAATCGACTTTGTCAAGCTGTTCTGGTGTCGCAAAAGCGCGCAAAGTAAAAGGTTCACCAATTCCATTTGTATTGATCGTAGTCGATTTGTTTGCAAAGTCCGAAATAATGAAGCAGGCCAAGTAAGTGCTCATCGCGACACTCTGATTGAAGAAGACCTCTACGTAGTTACCTTGATTAGACTCGCGCTAGTTGCGAAATAAAATATAGAAAACGTTTTAGTATTAAAAAAAAAGGAAAACAAAACACTCTCCCTACCGAAATATCCATATTGGAGAGCGCATGGTAATC
>NW_016230823.1:0-1239 GCF_001687245.7 Rhagoletis zephyria | reverse complement strand
CCGCCCACTTTTTTTTTTTAACTAGTTAAGAGCAAAGTATGCGCTGAAGTGTCTTCAGATATCACCATCACCATTCTCCTAGTTGTTGTCCTTGCCATCGCGGTGACATCTGTTTTACCGCATTCGTCAGAGTCGGAATGCACATCGGCAACGCAATCGAAATATCACTCGCACACTCGCCACAATGAGTAAGCCGAAAGCCGCACAACTCACGCCATACGATATATGTATGTATGTATGTATGTATGTATGTACGCCACACGGTAAATATACATTACTTTCCACTTGTCACATTCCCTAAGCACCGTTACTGCGACCGCTACAACCACTGTTGATGCACGCCTGCGTTGTTGCCCGCATCGTCCATAATCAGCCGTCTGCCGTTTGTCGTGCGCCACCCAACCAAGTCGAAAGTGTGGAAATTGAATTTTTATTCAAAACAATGCCTTTGCTGC
Source organism: Rhagoletis zephyria (assembly GCF_001687245.7). NCBI lineage: Eukaryota > Metazoa > Arthropoda > Insecta > Diptera > Tephritidae > Rhagoletis > Rhagoletis zephyria. Next base: position 784 of record NW_016230823.1, on the reverse strand, counting down.
AACAGGTATGTAAATAATAATAAAACCCATTCGCACGGCACCCTTTTGACAACAGCTGCTGGCTTGCTTAACTAGTTGGCTTGGTTTGGCTTGGTTTGGCTTGACTGTCTGTCCGCTGGCTTGGCTGGTGGACGTTGAGAGTATCTATGATATGCACCTCACGACACACTCGAATGCTCACGAACAATTCGGCACACACACACACACACTCATTTGCGCGCAGAGACTTACACGGTGGCCTTTGTTTTGCTGTGACTTTCTGGCTTTCTGGTGGGTGCAACAGCATTTGGCTGTTGCTTTTTGCGCTATGCCGTCATTCCTCTCATCGGCCACCCACCCACCACCGCGCTGTTCGTAAGCTTTTCTTATCAGCTTATACTATTGTCATAGCCATGCGTTTTGTAGTTGTATGGTCCTTCGATTTCTGTCCTTGTGTTGGCAGTGCGGTTAGCCACAGCAATCGCACGCAAAGTACTCGTACGACTGCACTCTCACATCTGCTGTTGCCACTTTTGTAACCGCAACAGTTGTGTGCTGCCAGCCACCGGTGTGCAAGTGCACATAGGGTTTGTGTGACGCTGCGCATGTGGCATATGGTTGTTCGGGGTGGCTGTGTTTAATCCAACGTTGACTGCAGTAGGTTATCAGATTATTTAACTTTATTCGCTTCGTGTCTGCAGATGTCTGAAAGATATTATGAGATAAATTCGATTAAACTTGTGGGCGCTGCTGTATGCTGCATGCCACGTAAACACGTGCTATTGTGTGTGCGTTGTACCATTTT
>NW_016230822.1:0-1239 GCF_001687245.7 Rhagoletis zephyria | reverse complement strand
TTCGCAAAATCTATAAAGGACTCTTTTATTTCTCAAAAAAACCTGGGTACCAGTTATTCGTCACCACGCTGTATAAACTATCTAGTGTGTGGGTTTCTTCTGCGTGCCAAATGAACTTTTCTTTAAAAGTTTACACTGCTAGCAAATGTAAACAAGGATTAAAATTTAAAAACTAATTAATACAAACAAAGTAAAATCTGTGGAAAATAACAATAAAATACTGTTTTCGCAAAATCTATAAAGGACTCTTTTATTTCTAAAAAAAAACCTGGGTACCAGTTATTCGTCACCACACTGTATAAACTATCTAATGTGTGGGTTTCTTCGGCTAAACGCGTGAGAGTTTAAGGCAGAGCTGGGCAATTTTTGCTCGCGAGCAACGCCAGCGTCGCAGTTCGTTTACGTACACAGAAGCAAACCAGCGAATTTCGATTCAGTCTGCTAGCAGATTTCACCAAGCTAACATCATGCGCGGCTGTGGATTCTTTTTCTTCGTAATTTTAACACGCGCTTGCCACAGTTTGAANTTTCACCAAGCTAACATCATGCGCGGCTGTGGATTCTTTTTCTTCGTAATTTTAACACGCGCTTGCCACAGTTTGAATAGAAAATTTACAAAAAATCCCCAAAGCAAAAAGTGGTGTGTTTTTCTTAGATTGGTGTTTGCATGCATTTGCGACGATTCAAACACAAAATAGTGCGACCCTATATAAGCACCAGAGTTTATTGTTCAAAGACCCTTCTCAACAAGCCGAAATATCCGTTATGTGGTTATACCTACGTATTTTTAATACAAGAAAACTGTATTTTGCATGCCGTGACAATTAAAAAAAATATAAAATGAGCTGCTTGCTGACCAATGTTCAATAATTTTGTAATAAGTTCCATGATTTTTATAAAAAAGTGCACAAATATCATGCCATATTTTAGAATAATTGGTTTCTATCTAAAGAAATCGATATAGAAATTTAAATGCTGGTTTATACGAAAAAATACTTAATGAATAATATTTAGAAGTTATATTCTATTTTTAGCACTAAATTCCTATTTATATGAAGATAATAAAATCTAAACAACGAAATCATCTGGCCGGCCAGCATTTCAAAGATTAGATTCCAATAAAATTGTGTGGAGGTATTTAACAAATGAGTTAAACCTATTTAAATTTCTTACAAGTATTACATTTTTCCTATGGAAAAGTTTCTATAAACTAATAGTATTAGTTACTAAAAACTTCAA
>NW_016230821.1:0-1239 GCF_001687245.7 Rhagoletis zephyria | reverse complement strand
GATACAATAAATCTCAGGTATATCACCGCGCGACAGTAAATTTTACACAAAAAAAAATTAATATATTCGTGAAACTATGGGGGTAATTTATAGCAAAAATGCGTACTTGGTTTTTCTCTTCCACTTCCGGATATTTTTTTAGGACTCGGAAATTTTAAAAATATGATTATTTCAAAAAATTATTTAAAAAATTCGATGGAATAAAGGATAACAATAGTGAAACCGAAGGATTTCAGGTCTATAAGCCTCACTTCATTCTTTGTTAAAACTCTAGGGAGGCTCATAGATGAATATATTCGACGGAATATAAAAACTGACAAGCTCTCCGCTAACCAGCATGCATATTCCAAGGGAAAATCCGTGGCCTCGGATATAGAGGGTGCTTTTAACAATGTCTACCCGAAGTCTGTTGTTAACTCCCTTCTTATGGCGGAGGTCACCGTATGGTGGCCTGCGCTAAACAACACTTTGTCCAGAGGTAAGGTGAAACGGGTGCAGAAGACGGCTGCCATCTCTGGAAATAATGTTAAATTTTCCACCTGTGGATTTTTACGGAAAATTTCGTGCCAGCTGCACTAAACCTCAGTTTTCGCTTACCGGACCATTGTAGTGTTTTTCAAGTAGAATTAAACGCCAGAATCGAGGCGGCTCGGTGGCTCATAACCTCCGCCCCTCTAAGACTTCCTATTGCTATCTATTCTGACAGCCAGGCTACTATCAAATCTCTCAATTCTAACGGAACAACGTCCAAAGGAGCCATAGAATGCAGGAAGATTCTCAACTTGCTGGCATTAAAATGCTCCTTGACTGTTGACTGTTGACCCGGCTGGACCGCCCCTCTCTCAGATTAAATAGTAGTCGGGGTAATCCCCGGACACTGCCAGATGGGCGCACACGGAAAAAGGCTAGGATACCCCACCAACGATTTTTGTCGCGGTTGCAGGGATGAGGAAGAGGGGGAGACCGTTGAACACTATCTCTGCCATTGTTCCGCCTTGGCCAACACGCACAACCGATTCTTCAAGAAGTACTTTTTAAGTACTTAGATATCTTCAAATGGTAAGCATTTGTGTATTTAGTACTCACACTGATACTTTAAATACTGTTTCAAGCATATTTATTACATTTACAAGAATCTAACAAAAAGTCATACCCGCGTGAGAAAATTTAAAGCTAAAGCCAATGTAGGCCAATGTAGTCCAATGTTCAATCCACTATCACTTCAAATCTACAAACCAT
>NW_016230820.1:0-1239 GCF_001687245.7 Rhagoletis zephyria | reverse complement strand
CAGCGTAGTTTTCAGATTTAAATCGTTAGAGCTGGAAGTTGAGTTAAATGCAGTCATAGATGCAAATAAACACTCCAAACTGGCAGTATAAAAATTAATATAAGAGAAGAGATATGCATAAGGAATGAAGATTGCATACATATATCAAAGATAAGAGAATATAGGAAATAAGGTAACAAAGAGAAACTGTAATTGTTACTATAGAATAAGAAAAATTACAAATTAAGCCTAAGTTAAATTCTAAGAGAAACATGTAAAAGAAGTACAAGTGAATACGTATCATTTCTTTGCTATGCATATGTTATTATTTATTGGCTGTGCTTAACAGAGAATCCACGTCAACTATGGTGCGCACTAATTTAGGCTCTTCATTGGGCTTCATTCGTATAGAGAATGCTGACGCCAATTGCTCAAAAGTGCAAATAAAAATTGATTTTCTTTGGTTTGTAAAATTTGTCTATACGTACTAAATAAAAGAATTTGTGATGACCTAAATTGTTAATCTAATAAAAAAATTGGTTATTTTTCCTTACATTTGGTAACTTTTTGGTCTAATCTTGGTTAGAAAGTTCTTAGAGCAGCGGCAACACTGGTTCTAACCGAAACTACCTGAGGCGGATACGGGGAAAGCGCGCTTCCGACACTGTTCGATATCCGACAGAGAAAAAAATTAGCCACCGGGCCCCGTAATTTAATTTCGCTTTTTCGTCTATCCTACAGACGTGGAGCAAATGGAAAGACTCGACTTGAAACCACCGCCATTGTTCAAAATGTCTTAGGATTATTGCTTTGTGTTTTTTTTTGTACTCATTCATTGCAGAAAGGTCCTCACTCATAGCAGATATTCAAATCCGTGATGCGTAGTATTATTAGCCCATACATACAGAGGCGGACCAGACGAAAAGATGGGAGTGTCGTCTCAACCGCACAGACACCAAAAACTTAACGGCGGCGGGGTTGAAACGCACTCACGAGATCAAGGTGTTTTTTCTTGGCTTGGCTTTATCATGGCTGGCTGAGAACTTGCCGTTAAAAAAAGTTATAACATTCACGTGCTTGAAGGGAAGTGTTCACACAAGTAAAGATTTAGTTAAAAACTATATGCAGATATACAAATTTATATAAAACTAAACCCTTTCTAGAGTATGGATGAAAGCCAATCACAGATCAACTTGAAAAAGACTTTTAAAAACAAAAAACTTACTCACTATAATATTCACTTTGTTTTTATGTAATTTC
>NW_016230819.1:0-1239 GCF_001687245.7 Rhagoletis zephyria | reverse complement strand
ACATATCGCTACCTAAATGAGAAAAGGTGCTAAGTGCACTTTTTCGCAAAATTTAATTGTATCAATNTTGAACTGGCTGCCGACATAGGTCGATCTTCCACTCAGCCATCGATATGCACACACATATCGCTACCTAAATGAGAAAAGGTGCTAAGTGCACTTTTTCGCAAAATTTAATTGTATCAATTGATCAGGAAAATATTACGATCATCTAACACGCAACTGTTCAGTTGATCAGCAGTACACAACAACGCGTTCAGAAGGTGCAATCGTAACAGTTACTGAGCTGTTTCGCCTTCTGAACGTTACCATTATGAAATAATTAGAAGAGACATATAAATTAACAATATTTTAGTTCAGAAAATCCAAACTGATAGCCCGAACACAATGAAAACGACGAGCTACAAACCACAGCTGTCAAATTATTTTAACACGTACTCTTATGTAGATAATTATTTTGGCGACGACCGGGCTACGCGACGGCTGTGGTTGTGGCCAGATTAGATCTATTTCTATTTTTCTGGCGACAGATAAGGTTCTTCCTCTTCTTTTATGTCAAACTCATACAAATTCATGATGTCGCTGCCGCGTTCAAAGAAATCATGTCGCCATCGACAAAGCGTTTAGATAATGAAGATGACAAATTGGAAGCTGTGGTCCGTAGCTCGTCGTTTTCAATGTGTTCAGAACTTGTGGTGCGAAAAGTATTGCAATGCTTAAAGAAAAAGATATTTCTTTAAAAAAGCAATATCATCAGGATTGACACTGGCTTACCAACGTATTTAAATTTCGTGTAAACCATTCAAAACTATCCCAATTTTTCGAAAATATATATTTCGATAAATTTAATATCGACTGGCAATTTTATCGATGAGGAAAATTCCGTTCAATTAAAATTTTAACTGCGACTAAGAAACCGCTGCTGACTCTATCAAATCACTATCCAAAGAAAGTTAACTGAATGTCTGGCATCTCTTGTGTAAGCTACTAAAATAACCACAGGTTTTCGGAAATTCTAATTATCTTTGCAATGGTTCAAAAGCGGTGCTTCTTTGCTTAAAATTGACTGTACTGAAAATCTCTCTGTGAAATTGGACCTTAGTGTGGTATGGTAACCGCCGTAACTGAGAGGATAGAACTGTCGGCAGGGTTCGATGGCAAGTCGGCGCAGTATCTATCTTTTTAGATTTTTTTCTTTTTACAAGCTTTTATTTAACTTCACTTGTATGTATGTATGTA
>NW_016230818.1:983-1239 GCF_001687245.7 Rhagoletis zephyria | reverse complement strand
GTGGGGAAAACCCTGACGATATGCGTACAATTGAAACCATGGGTTTGAATATAGCGCAAATTGATGTGAAAATTTCAGTCTCATATTAAATATATTTATGTATGCATGTACATATGTACATATGAAAAATGTAGTTTCGATTTAAAAAAATTGGATAGTTTTTCTTTCGCCATTCATCACCTCTCATTTTAGTATTTATTTCTTCTGAACGACTTTATACATTAGCTGTCAAATTCAACTCTCAAAGGTACACACC
>NW_016230818.1:242-806 GCF_001687245.7 Rhagoletis zephyria | reverse complement strand
TATGTATGTACATATTCCGAAATTTTTTTTATTTGTAAAGGCTCTCAAGAAAAATTAGAAATTNATGTATGTACATATGTACATATTCCGAAATTTTTTTATTTGTAAGGGCTCTCAAGAAAAACTAGAAATANAAAAATGCTGGTACATCTCGTCGCTACCATGTCCAACTATCGAATGTGAAAATCGGCACTTTTCAAAATTTTGATTTGCCACTAATAATTTTATTTCGTATAGCAGCATTGCTTAAGTTATTGTTTTTGACAACTTATTTGTTGGTTAATGACTGCAAATAGTTTTATAGAAAATTAGAGACGAGAAATAATACTTTCATAAAAATTTAAGTACATACATAGATTTAAAAAGCTGCTTGAATACAAAAGTTTTATGAAAATGTCACATTAAACATATGTCTAAATCTACGTTATTTTTTTTATAAATAAGGCCGTAAACATTTCTTTACATCGTCAATTTCCATGTTCTATTTTTACTCTTTTAATTTCACTGACCAGCGCCGAAAACAATATCAACTAGTAGGCTAACAACCAGAATTGAAATTTAATA
>NW_016230818.1:0-122 GCF_001687245.7 Rhagoletis zephyria | reverse complement strand
AGAAAGTAGAGTACCTACTTTGGTGGAGTAATAGCAAGTACGTCAAGTATTTTCTCTCTCAACGCCAAGTAGGGTATGTATGCGGAAAAAGAGTAACGATGTGTTGGGAGTAGAGTACAATG
>NW_016230817.1:0-1239 GCF_001687245.7 Rhagoletis zephyria | reverse complement strand
CTGACTGACTGACACTGGCTGACATTTGAATTTTTCATTCACAGATTTCAGCTGCTGTACCAGCACCACCAGCGTATGTTGCTGCTACTGCTGCCTGTCACCTCTATTGCATTGTGCACATCCATTTGTCTTCGACTGGCTGTGTTCTGCTTTTCTTTTTCTTTTTCTTCTCTTTCCTCCCCCTCCACTGTCACGTTATCCGCTCACGTTTGCACCGGGACTGCTTCTGCTGCTACTACTCATCTTCACGTTTACTTTTCACTCTCTTTCCCCTTCGATTGTGTGCTTTTCAAGCGCTGGCAGCAGCACGTCATCCCGTGCCTACCACCTACGAATCTGGAAACATGTGAATGCTTTCAGCAAGTTCAGTAGACCGGTGTCTTGTCTTGGCTTCGGTGTGGTGTCATGCTGCTGCTTCAGTTGCCGCTTGTTTGCTAAATATTTGCTTTGCCCTCTTCTTCATTTTTTTCAAACTGACTCCTAATGTTTCCATATGTGTGTTCAGCAGCAGCAGCAGCACCAAGTCGATTCAATTGAGTTTCAAAAAACAGTGCTCAGTGCCGGCCAACCGACACTACTGTCAGAAGACTGCTGTTCTGTCTTGGCCAACTCTTGTCTTGTCCTGTCAGTACATGTGCGCGCATTTGATGTCCAACAGACAAGGATGTGTCCGCCGCATCTATTGCCTTCTGTCAGTCACTCGGAGAATAATGTCTGTGTGTGTTTATTTGCATGTTTGCCTGTGTGTAATTGAATTACACACACACTTTTGAGCAACATCTTTATCATCATCTGCTGCTGCGGTTGCTGCTGTAGCACCTGCTCGAGTATCGAATCGCCCTGTGTGTACTGTGTGCTGCACTAATCGCAATGTTAAACAAAGCGACTGCTTTTGGTGGCGGTGGTGGTGGTTTGCCTCTGTTTGTTTTGGGCGTGATCGACTGCTTGAGATGATAATTGGTGGCGCCGCGGCAGAAGTGGGCGTCTTGTTGTGTGCTGTTAGCGCAGACATTTATTCGCAAAAGANTAATTGGTGGCGCCGCGGCAGAAGTGGGCGTCTTGTTGTGTGCTGTTAGCGCAGACATTTATTCGCAAAAGATGGCTGTCAAGAGTGGCTGAAGTTAGATGAGAGAGAAGGAAAGAGAGAGACTCTTGCTGCGGCGGCGGCGCCTTGCTGTGATCAACTTCAGCTCTCTTCATCTCTCTCTCTCTCTCTCTCTCTCTCTCTCTCTCTCTCTC
>NW_016230815.1:0-1239 GCF_001687245.7 Rhagoletis zephyria | reverse complement strand
TATCAAGGAAAAGTTTATTCAATTAGCTTTTATCGTCGCATAGAAAGTGGAATAAAATAATTAAGAAATGCGCAGTACGTATTTGTATATATGTCCATACATATCGCCGTTTAAAGTACAACACCGTGTATCGTCGTTCTGCAAAACCGCGTAACTGACATTTTTGGCAAAAATTGGATTTGCTCACGCAAGAGCTCGCTCTTGGCTCAATCCTTATCCATTCGACCTGAAATATACTAGCCAGAAATGCGATTGCTTTATAAAAAAAGAGAATCCTTTTGAAATATGAGTGTTTTTATTATCTAGAAAATAATTTATGCAACCTCAATACGCGGTTTTGCATTTTTTTGATACGCGGTTTTGTACTTTAAACGACGATATGTATGTGTGTGTATGCATTTTATGTTATTCAATGTACAAGTGAATGAATTTAATTCNATATTGCAGGTGTATATAATATATGTATTTGTATGTATATATGTACATGGGCGTGTGAATTTGTCAGACAAGGGAACTGGTTTATTATTTGTTTATTTATGACCGGGGTACAAAGGCATTTGGTGGAGCTTCTGGATTCACAGTCAAACTTGGCTTGACTGTACTCAGTTCCTACTCTTGCGTTCGCGTTCGTGCACCCGGGGCTAGCTAAGAGACCCATCTGCGATAGGTGGTAGCTAAGCATTTTGCCAGGGCAGAAAGAAAAGAAGCTTTGGTGGGGGCATTATTCCGGTTATAGAATACCGAAATCGTCTGCCCATCACGAGCTTTGGGCTGCAATCGGGATCTGATTGTACTTACTTACAATGAAAACTAAAATAAAGCCTCAGATGAGTTTCCTTCATTTGATGACGGTAATTGTACAAAGGACTATAATAAGACCTCAAGCAAATTTTTTAAGCTTAAACTGTTTTGTCATCTGAGGCGGTTTTTATTCAAAAATTTCTTTAGGAAACTATTTTTATTCATAAAAAAAATAGATTTTTTTTTGCGCATTTTTAAATCGGTCCAGCGCACGTAAATCTTAATATTTTTCAAAAATATTTTGGTGGACGGTTTCAAATATAAAAAAAAAAAATTGTAATTCCGGCGGAGAGCCCGCAACTTTTTTTGGTGATGCAGTCTAATGTACATACATACATACATACATGTCAAGCCCTAACCGCCAAAAATATGTAAGCTACATTTTAGCAAAATTTTAATTTTGATGCTCTAGGAACATTTCTGCATCAAAAAGAAAAT
>NW_016230814.1:0-1239 GCF_001687245.7 Rhagoletis zephyria | reverse complement strand
CTAATGCATGAAAATCCTAACCTCAAAAAAATCACCCGTTACAATAACCCATAATACTCGCTAGTGTAATTTTTTAATTTTGTACGTTTCAAAAATAAATAATAAGCAGGGACCGTAACAGTTACAACTTTTATTAAAAAAATCGCTCTTTGAAAATTATTTCTTGACTTCTATTTAATTACTCCTTAAATAACAGTTATTTCTGATTTTTATTTTATAAATCGAATATAATAATTATTTTTGATTTTCATCTAAATAATCTGCCAATAACAGTTATATTCGATTTTTAAATTATATGTCTTAGATAACAGTTGTTGAAGGCTTTTATTTATAAAAGTCATAAATAAAAATCAGTCCGTGACTTTTACTTTTAAAAGTCATCAACATAAATCAGTCACTGACTTTTATTCATTTTTAAGTCATCTTATAAAAGTGCTGAACACATTGAAAACTTCGAGCTATGGGCCACAACTTCCAATTTGTCATCTTCATTATCTAAACGCTTTGTCGATGGCGATATGTTTTTTTGAACACGGCAGCGACATCATGAATTTGTATGAGTTTGACATAAAAGAAGAGGAAGAACTTTATCTGTCGCTGGAAAAATAGAAATAAATCTAATCTGGCCACAGCCACAGTCGTTGCATAGCTCTGTCGTCGCCAAAATAATTATCGACATAAGAACGGTGACAGGTAATAAGATCAACGGAAATAAGGTCAATTGACTTTATTTCCCACCCTGGTGCGAAATAAAGTCAATTGACATTATTACCTTTTTAAAAACGAAATAAAATCNCATCATGAATTTGTATGAGTTTGACATAAAAGAAGAGGAAGAACTTTATCTGTCGCTGGAAAAATAGAAATAAATCTAATCTGGCCACAGCCACAGTCGTTGCATAGCTCTGTCGTCGCCAAAATAATTATCGACATAAGAACGGTGACAGGTAATAAGATCAACGGAAATAAGGTCAATTGACTTTATTTCCCACCCTGGTGCGAAATAAAGTCAATTGACATTATTACCTTTTTAAAAACGAAATAAAATCAATTGGCGTTATTTCTCTTTCAAACATTAAATTTGCTTAGCTTCGCGGCGGCCCGCGTCAGCGCGCCACACCGCGCGCGTCGCGCTCGCGTTCCCAGCGCGACCGGCGCGCACACCACGTCACGCTACGACGCGGCCCCCCCGGCCCCCCCGGCCCCCCCTTCCCCTTCTCACAACGTGCTGTAACGCAG
>NW_016230813.1:0-1239 GCF_001687245.7 Rhagoletis zephyria | reverse complement strand
TGAAGCCTTCGGCATAGCCGAAGACAGCGCTGCTCTTACTTGTTTTCTGACGGTTTTGTGCATTTTCTAACATACATACATATGTACATAATTTTTATTGAAGAAAAATCCGAAATCAACGAAATTTTTTAGCGACTTCGAACTTGTGCTCTATTATATTAAAATTTAATAGGCTACAAATCTACATACCAAAATTTTTTCTAGCATATAGATGCATTTCTGCATTAAAACTAAAAGTTTTTAAAAATATCTCGATTAAGTCTTTTTGGCGGTTAAGGCTTGATATGATAAAATTTTCTGTTGGTAAATGGTTCTATGCATTTGTTGAATGAGTATATATTATTTAAGTGTTTCATTTAGAATAAAAAAATTTACGATATGTACATCGATGTATCGATCTTGAATATCGAAAGTATCGAGTACGACAAAGATCGATACTTTTGCAGCTCTACCACCCATCGACTATGACCTGGTCAGAAACGTTTTTTAACTCCACACCGTGATCGAGAAGGGACAAGAGCGGTCTGAGCGCGAGGTCATGTGGCATGATTAAGCTCAAATTACAAACATCAAAAATTACGGAAAATTTTTATAAAATAGTGTTACATATAATAGCAAAATAATGCTGTGATTTTTACCACGGGAACATCGCAAAATTTTCGTTTCTACCAAAAAAATTCGCCTTTTGATTGCCCCTTTCTCTTTTCGTGTTATATTATAAGTTAAAGCAAACTGCGAGAAAATATTGTGAAAGAGTATTGTAAGCCAGACGGTTGCTCTGAAAATCAGATGGTTGCTTTAAACGGCAATATTTATTATGAAATGCGTGAGCGAGACAATAAATGAAGGCAAAAACATCCCATTTTACAGGGTTGCATGTAGCATCAAACACCGTAGAAAGGCTCAATTTTTCGGAAGAAACGAAATCACCAACAGTCTTTTGCAGCGGTCTTCCTATTTACCGGCGGGGTCAAGCCGACCACATGATGATCGATATATGATGATCTGTACGACTGTCTTCCGATAAAGATTTTTACATATTCTTCACGAATCAATGATCGGAGCTCAACTAAATTTGACCACCGTTGACATACCGCATTTCTGATATAAAAAAGAAATATCGAAAACGGTTACGGTGGTCAAAAGTTCTCCGGTAACATCCATAAAAATAATATTCCGACGAACACCTCCCCCTTTTTCAAAGTCGGTTAAATTAGTTCTAAAGGAATTCTCTTTCAT
>NW_016230812.1:0-1239 GCF_001687245.7 Rhagoletis zephyria | reverse complement strand
ATTTTACTTTATTTTATTTTCGTTTGTTTTATTTTATTTCATATTTTTTATTTTATTTTAGTTAATTTATATTTTTAGAGTTTAATTTTCTAAAAAAGTCAAAAACAACTAACTAAAAACAACCAAAAAAAAGTACAGAAATTATAATTGACTATCCTTGACAGACGGCAATAATGCGGAGTTACAAGCCGCGAGGTCGTAGAATATTCATTTAATTTTTTTATTCATTCAATTATAATTTCTATATTTGATCCCATCAATTGCGCAGGCATTCATTTCGTCCGCTGGTGTCAATCAATAAATTACAGGTCTAAAATCTCCTGCGAGCAACATCAATGAATTCCCGAATGGTTTCACCTTTCCACGCAAATCCCGCAACAATCGATCAAGAACTTCAAGCGTTTTTTAACCGACTTCAAAAAAGGGAGGAGGTTATCTATTTGTCGGAATATTTTTTTTATGTATGTTACCGAATAACTTTGGACCACGTTTACCTATGTAGGTGATCCCATACTAATTTAGTTTAGACCAGATGATTGGATGATGAAGAAATTAACGGTACTCTTAAATTTGTATATGAGAATTGAAGTCCGTTTTGTTTTTTTGTTTAAACATTATTTGCTTATGTGCCATCGCGCACTCATCCGAAACCATCAGTTTAGATTTTTGTAATACTTCTCCCATACCGGATGCTCTGGAAATGATGCACTTGGGAGCTTCGATGTATCGTAAATCGAAAATTTTCAAGCGGGTGCCAAACCTTCTGAAAATTATTTTCTACTGTAAGTCTTCTTAAACCACTTGATACCTCTATTGTAATATTTAATTTATCCAACCCATCAATTTTTAAATGATCCTGGTTTTATACCGAACAATCCAAATAAAAAATTATGGAAATCGGTTTAGCCGTTCTTGAGTTTTGAAGCCTCGCACAAACGAACTTAACATTTTTATATATGTATGTGGGGAGACCACAACTATTTTAACTTATGTAAAATTAATTTCTTAACATTTTATTTTGAAATGCAACTCTACAACAATGTTAAAGTTTTTAGTTTAGTTTACCTTATTTTATTTTATTTTCTATTGTTTTGTTTTATTTTATTTAAAACTTTATATGGGAGTTTAAATTTATTCAAGAGTCCACAACAACTAAAATTACATTAAAAAAACTAAAAGCAATAATTCAATGAATAAAAAAATAAAAATTCCAAATTCCTCCGTGGGACTCGAACCCAC
>NW_016230810.1:0-1239 GCF_001687245.7 Rhagoletis zephyria | reverse complement strand
AAGAACAGTGAGCACAGTGTGCACTCGAATTCTTTGATTTCATTGAGATCATCACGGTACTCGATGATCAAATCGAGGCCGACGATGGGCTTGTGGGCAGTGTTTCGCAGCAGTTCAACAGGCTCGTGGTGAGTGCTACTCAGGTGCAAGTTGACTTCCTCTAGGTTGGCGAGCTTTTCATCGCAGATCACACACTCGTAGAGTAGTCCACTGCTGGAGTCTTCATTCATGCGTATTCCGTCAGTGGCATTTCGCTGAAAAAGGACTGTTTGCTTTTTAAAGTTGGAATACTGTTCGGTAAACTCGTTGACCATTGCAGCGGCTGAAAGAGAAAGATGCTTTGGTAAATGTCTTTGCCCACACTAAAAAGTGCTGTGTAAATCTTACTCAGCTTTTTTGGGTCCTTTGGAAACATTCGAAAGTTGAACCGCTCATCGTTAAAGGGCGAATCCTTGTCCATCCTGAAGAGATCAGTTAAGGAAATGCAATTGCTGAAACCCGAGTCTTTTATTGTTTTGTCGGCAAACAAACAAACGAAAAGGGTCCTGCCAATTTCCACTGAGGAGGCCGCCCAGAATGAAGTAGAAATAGTGCGCGCCTAAATCCAAAACTCCAAAAGAGGGATTGTGACGTGCAATTTTTTATCATCAAAAGAGGACGAGGAACAAATCGTGTAGCACTGAAAAAAGAAAGATAAAATGGTGAAGAATGTTTCAGATAGAGTAGACTGTGGCTTAATGGGGCAATATAATAAAATGGGATAACAAAGGGGAGTTCGTTCTAGGCATTATAAGACAGATCAGTGGGCGGCATAAAGTAGCTGACGTCGTCCAGCGTCTTCGAGAGCTTCTCCTGCGGTGGAGCAATCTTTGGAATGGCCTTGGTGAGACAGGTGAGCGAGCCCATGGCGACAAGGGCGGTGTCGAGCAGCGTGGAGAGAGCCGTTGACTTTGAGTAGTCAATTTCGCTGTTGTACTTGACGCCTCGCTGCAGGTAGCTGCCAATGGTCTCCAGCGAGTCGCCCAGAATGGTCAGGTACGCCTGCACGTCAATCAGCTCAGTGCCCATCTCGTGCTTCTGGTTGTCGATGACGCCCACGTGCTCCCCACCCACGCTGAAGGTCTCATCAAAGGTGTTCACCGTGTTCTCCGCAGTGATGGGAAGCGTCTGCTTCGAGGAGACCTTCTTCGGCTTGAGATCGTCGGAGATCCAGTCCTGCGAGTACAGCTCATCGGCGTC
>NW_016230809.1:0-1239 GCF_001687245.7 Rhagoletis zephyria | reverse complement strand
GATTAAAGGCGCGAGCTCAAAAGTTGACGGCGAAAAAAGACGCATAAAATAATGTTAGCATCAAATACTCTTAACATACTTCGCCAAAGATTTTTATAAGCATCTTTTTNAATTTTTTTGGTGATAGTGCTGCGCATTTTCTCTCATACAAAGTATGCTCGACAAAACTTTTATATGGAATAAAATGCGCAGCACTGTCAATAAAAAATAAATGAATTTGAAAAATCGGGGCTGTTTTAGAGTCACTTCAAACTTGCACTTAATTACACTATAATTGAATGGGCTACAAAACTGCATATCAGAAATTTTTCTAAAAATATTATTAACTTATTCACTGCAGGCCATTAGGATGGCACACTCCTATGTTGACCTTTTTTAAGAACTGTTTCCAGCTCTCGAGAAAAACGAAAAAATCATATAAAATGCTGCCCAAGAAATGGAAAATAAACTTTCTTTTAAGTTTTAGTTTGTAAAAAATTTTAAAATTGCATTTACCCGTAGAATATGCTATATCGTCACTAGACACGATTAAAGGCGCGAGCTCAAAAGTTGACGGCGAAAAAAGACGCATAAAATAATGTTAGCATCAAATACTCTTAACATACTTCGCCAAAGATTTTTATAAGCATCTTTTTTCGCAAAATTTTTTTTAACGCTTTTTTTCACCGTCAAAACACCAGCGCGCCTTTATTCGCATGTAGTGACGATATTTTTACAAAAAATTTATATTAAATAAACAAACGGAAAACTGTAAATACTAAGAATTGAAAGGGTGTGCAATTTAAATGACGAGGAGTGTATATGAGCAGATATGATCACTACCACAAGTAAACGCGAGCTGAAAGCGTGATTGTGTTAGTGTGCCAATCACGTTTGAATGAATTTGCGTTCGCTTTGTTACACTCTCGTATGTATTTGCATGTGATGCACGATTGAGAGAAATAGAGATTGCGCCAATCGCGGTACCGCTAATCCGCTCTTTGTAATTTTGACAGAATGAGCTGTGTGCGTGACGTCATCTTGCTGCAATTGTTGAATGTGAGCATACGAAAAAACCAAATAACAATTTTAATATTTCTGCGTTAATATTTCTGCGTGGTTTTAAACAATTATTGAGACATTAAAAAGCAAAATGAATTGTGCAGTGGCAAAGTGTAATAGTGCAAACAAAAGGAAAGCGTGCGACATACGTTTTTTTTCGTTTCCTACGGACGCAAACCTGGGGAAAAAGTGGAAGCA
>NW_016230808.1:0-1239 GCF_001687245.7 Rhagoletis zephyria | reverse complement strand
CCATTGCGCGCAAGTTGGTTGCAAGTTGCAAGTGTTGGTGTTGGTGTTGGTGTTGCGCCGGGCAGCGAGGGCAGAATGGGCTGTACACACGATAAGCCAGCCTCCCACCCGCCACGACGACGGTGCAGCATACAGATAGACAATGAACGGACGGACGGACGGATGGACGGACGGCTATGGTATGCGTACTCAATAGTACTTCGGACGACCGAAAATCCATGAGACCATGTTGGCAATAACAAAAGCAACAACAACAATGACGACAACAAAAGAGTGGCAAGTAGGTACTATTTTTTGTTGCAAGTGCATGTAGCACGACACACACACGTATGTATGTACATATGTACGTACTTTAGCTGGCCATCTACTTGGGAAAAATTTGAATATTGAACGCTTGATATCGCTAAAAGTGTCTTGGCCATGTTTGCCACAGATTAGATTTGGATGGCAGCCAGCAAAATGCGGCATATGGCAACACACAGCACGAAAAGTATGAATGTACGATATATATGTGTGTGTGTGTGTGTGTGCTGGAGCATGTGGCAAGTGTTCCTTCGACTATGCGTGGCGATGTGGCAATGTGTCGATTGTCTGCGCCATTGTTGTTGCTTGTGTACATAACACCGCTCATGTGGGAGGACAATTGAACAATTTCGATAGCAGCATTTTTTGTTTTGTTTGAATTTTGTTGTTGTTGCACANATAGCCAACCTTCACATGTATGTGTGTTCAACACTGCATTCATGGGAAAGATTTGCAAAGCCATGCGATGTTCATTTCATTAACCACAAATGCGTTGCCGTGAAAAGCCGTTGGCTACGCTTGGATGATTTGCGACGTCAGGGGTTGGCAGGTACAACATTGTTTTGTGTTGGCGTTGTTGACACGATTTTTGACATTCCAACACTTGTTTGACGATAGCCAATTCAGGTTATGATTTGTGCTCTTCTGCAGTTCAGTTTTATTATCTTCCTCCTTCAATAATGCCTACGACGTTGACTCAAAGTCTCTCAAATCGAAACAGGATTCAAACCAAATGACCTTGGATGCCAGATTATACTCTGAACCGAATACTACTTACCTACCGTACAACTATTTTGCTTTGCATGCGAACTACAACAACAATAGTTACAATAGTCAATGGTATTACGGAATAGGGTGATTCAAGGGTGATGCAGATGTTTCATAGTAATTATTTGTGATATTTTATTTATTTTTTAATATTATTTTTCAGACTTT
>NW_016230807.1:1038-1239 GCF_001687245.7 Rhagoletis zephyria | reverse complement strand
AATTTCGTACTGAAAAAAACGATTACAATAATTATTACAATAATTAAAAACTTTGCTTACCTTGTCAGCCAAAGTCAAAAGTTCCAGAGATAAGTTGTCATTTTGAGGTTTCTCACCGGTGTAGATGAACTGCAGAAAATCCTTCATAGCATCAATCGATACATCGGGAATGATCACTTTCCTCTCTTGAGCTTCTTTAGT
>NW_016230807.1:0-1017 GCF_001687245.7 Rhagoletis zephyria | reverse complement strand
GTGACTGAGCATAGCTTTGAAGACCGGAGAGTGAGCCGAGAGAATGTTTTTATGAACTTTAATTTTAGTTTTGCCAACAACGATGGTGAAGTCACTAAACTTGCCACTGCTCAAAAGAGATTTTTGATTTGACTTGAATTTACTTTCACTGCTGATGCCGGTCTCAGCAGGCATTGATTGAATTTGGACTTCGTTGTAGCTGACTTTAGCCTAAAGTAAAAATGTACTTGAAAAGTTTAATAAAAAACAAACAAAATCAAACCTTGCAGCGAGCGATTAACTGATGATCATCATGCAGATAATTGTACTTTGGATCCATAATAATAGAATATTTTTCAAACAAAGAGAACCCAGTTCCATCGACTTTAGAGAAAGTGTGTTTAAGTTCTACTTAAAAAAGACATTAATAAATTTTCAAAACTAACATAAAAATACTCACCACGAGAAAGAACACTGCCATCATTCTTAAGAAAAGCAAGTTCAAAAACGATTGGAACATCTCCTTTGACTGTTTCACCAGGATAACAGTGCACGTAAAAAGCGAGAAATTTATTTTCATTATCATTATTTAGTCTTAAACGCATTATAAACTTGATGTCATGACCATCAACAGAAAAGTAAGGAGAGTATTTGTTTATGTCTGATTTAAAAATCATGTCGCTAAACTGATCAATCTTCCAGATGTGCTCAATCTTGAATGTGGTCATCTTGCTGTGCGACCAGCTTTTAGCGTAACCGTCACTTGAGGTGTTGTCCGCCATGATTGCTGGGATGTTCAGAAAACTTGAAAACAAGAGAGAAACCGAAAAGTGAACAACGACACTCGGTTTTGGAAGGAAGTTGTCGTGGAAGTAGAAATCAGCTGACTGAATGCGAACACTAATTAGTGCTGCCACCTTTGGCTGGAAAAACAGTACAATCATGTGTTTGTGCTGTTTTCTTGAACTTGTTGTTAGTGTTGGCAACTTTTTTTATTGGCGATTAAAATGTGCATTTACAGAAACAAAAAATGAAATT
>NW_016230806.1:0-1239 GCF_001687245.7 Rhagoletis zephyria | reverse complement strand
ACACCAAATTTGGTGTCCGATATGAAAAAAGAATGTCTCATATGATTAAGCGAGCGATATTTGCGCATATGATAAGTATACATATATCTCTAGTTTTCCGAACATGAAATTTATAATGGAACTAATTTCTATGCTTAATTTTTTCGTCAAAGTAAATATTTTTGATACGATTGCAGACAATCCGTGCTTAATCGGTTTCGGTCGTTCGGGGCCTCACTTGATCTTTTCTCCGTGGGTGTTCGTGCTCATTTTTGAGCGCATGCGCAGTATTCACCGAAAGATTCCATATTGTACCCGGGTATTTGTTAAGTGAACAACTAATTTTCATAAAAGTAACATTAAATAAACTAAAGAAAAATACCCAAAACTTGCTAATGTGTCGCGTCCCAGTTTATATTTGGGTCACTGTATATTTGCTTAAAAAATCATTGAAATCGGCCCAATATTTTAAGACTTTTCGGATTAAAAAAAAATTTTAACACAGTTCGATATGCAAATTTTTTCCGAGATAAGGCAACTAATTTCTAATTTTCTAATNTTTCTATTAGATTCTGGGTCGCTAAATTTGTAAAAATAGAAACTTATATACATATTTAAATCTAAGAAAATAATTAAAATAGCAAAATCGGCTAAAAACGGCCAATTTTTTTTGGTAAAGCGGCTAACAAATCGGTTGCCGGCTAAACCGAATTTTCTCCAGCTGTTTGCTATCGCAACCGGCTAAATCTAGCCGGAAAATGACCAAACTGACAACACTGCCGCTAGTATGCATCTCATATAAGTATATATTGAAACCCCCAGAGACAAACAAATATTTACTCAAAATCGTTTATCCCTAAAGACCAAAAATAATTTCAGAAATTTTACTAGAAGTGCAAAAAATCAGCTTTAGTTTATTCCACAAAAGAATAAAATCAAGAAAGCAAATACAAAATACATTTTGGTTAAAAATTTCGAATTCTTTAAGAAATAAAGAACCGATAATGAGGCCAATTTTGAGCAAGACTTAAAATGTTTACAATATTTGCTTTTCAGTGAGACACTCTCTCACAGTGTTCAATATTCACATAAAATTTATTATAATTTGTTCTGAGATTCCTTCTATCTTCTCTTTAGCTCTCCCTTTTAATGTTTCTTCTAGTTTGTTTCACATTTGGGTACTGGTACAACCAATAAATATGTATATGTAGCTTCGCCTTAGGCGTCTCCGCCTCCGTTGCCGCCACGTGCTGTACTGCC
>NW_016230805.1:0-1239 GCF_001687245.7 Rhagoletis zephyria | reverse complement strand
TGTGGCACCACCTTTTGACAACCCACGGAGCCAGAGCACACTTAACACTAACTATCTACCAGATGTTTCAAAGATGTGGATCGTTTTATTCATAATTTGTTTTATACAGATCGATTGTTTCATATAGCAAATGCCACAAAGCTCTAGATTATATTTAGGCTAAAAATTTGGAAACACGATCCAGTTTAAAATAAACTGGGCGTGTGATTAAAGTTTGCATTGTGACATACATCATCTGCCAGTGGACGTAATTGTTAAATATGATCCAATTTCATTGCTTTATAAATTTGGAAGAACAGATATTAAAGCATGTCCTAGAGGCACTGGAACTACTACATTCATATGTATATGAACTATAGTAAAACAGGCACAGTGACCCATGGAAAACGCGCTGTACGACTGGTTGACCTTCTTGCCGAGTCTTCAATAGATAATGTCCGTAAAATGACTTAAAAAATATTTACATATAAATATAGTCTCTTTTTCTATTTACAGATTAGGTAGTTAAGCTCAAAAATGAAGATAATCTACTTATATGTATAGAAGCATGGCTATACCTCATACTTAAGGGCAGAGTTAGCAACGTGGCTGGGATACGTAAAAAAAAGAAACCAAAAAGAAATAAAGATTTTCTCCAATGCTGATGATTTGCTAACACATATCATATGGAAAATTCGTACATACGATAAGCTAATCGAGACCGCTAGGCAGCATCAATAAGCGAAACCGAAAGGATTGGTGGTTAACCCCTCCAAAACAGAACTGATCCTGTGAACAAGAAAAGCCAAAATTTTTGCTTTTTTCCTGCAAAAGTTTGAGGGAGCTACTTTGAAACTTCTCTCCTCCTAGGCATTCCCGATGAGTTCGAGTAGAGTATATGGCAAAATAGTACGCAAATTGCGCACTTTCCCCAAAATTCACTGCGCTAACTCTATTTTTGTTTTTATTCATCCACTTATTATAGTGCTTGATGCCAGAGAGATTTGTGTGTGTGTGTGTGTGTGTGTGTGTGAAATTCTGCGTTGCAAACACGTAGGCCAATTTCAAGGGACCAAATATAAACTAAATTGCATTAAATTAAGTGAATGCATCGTTGCTTGCAACAGATGTGACTTGACATCAATGTGGATACAAAGTCATGCTTGAATGCAGTAATACATAGAATTGCAGAAAGATACTTTATAATTCATTTTTAGTATCTATACTGCATGCACGACTATGCTTTTTAATGTTTGTACG
>NW_016230803.1:0-1239 GCF_001687245.7 Rhagoletis zephyria | reverse complement strand
GATGACAAAATCTAAAAATCTAAAATTTTATCAACCACCGCGCCGATTGAAAAAGTGGCAACAGCGGTCTAAATCCCCCTTCCCTTTGCACACTTCTGGGATCCAAATAAAATATTTTTTCCACTTGTTACCGAAATCATGCATCTGCGCCGACAAGTGCGCAAAATCACTTCGCTTTCGTTTCCCCCTTCTTGTCAACGAATCTTCTTCTTCTTCAATAAGTTCGATGGCGGTTGAAATGCAAAAAATTCATTTCAACCACCAAATTATTCTTTACTTTATTTTANCAAAAAATTCATTTCAACCACCAAATTATTCTTTATTTTATTTTAGAAATAAATTCTTAAAAAATGACCGCCTCGGGTAGGATATGAACCCTGACAACAACGGCAGCAAAGTATCGTTTATCGCCACGCATCAACCAACTATGCCACAGCACTTATTAAAATTCATGCATCTTACTGGCTACCTGTACTATCGATTTTGCAAGTACGAATATCCAAAATTTTTTAATTTTCGTTGACATATCTACATTTACGTACCAAAGAATATATGTGCATAAATGCTTTTTCGCTCGTATGCATAAAGAAAAATGCCATCAGATACCTATCAAAAAAAATTTTTCCAAAATTAAAAAGAAGTCGATTTTATTAACATTTCTTTATTATATTAATATGTATATGTATTTAACAATAACAAGTGAATTTGGCTTCATATTAAATTATATTAAAATGTTAAATAAAATTATAAAAGAAATAAATAATAAATGTAAATATATACATACATACATATGTTTAAATAAATTATAATAAAATAGTTTTTATAAAAAGGTCCATTTTACATGACTTTAGACAATTGCGGAAAAAANCACAGCACTTATTAAAATTCATGCATCTTACTGGCTACCTGTACTATCGATTTTGCAAGTACGAATATCCAAAATTTTTTAATTTTCGTTGACATATCTACATTTACGTACCAAAGAATATATGTGCATAAATGCTTTTTCGCTCGTATGCATAAAGAAAAATGCCATCAGATACCTATCAAAAAAAATTTTTCCAAAATTAAAAAGAAGTCGATTTTATTAACATTTCTTTATTATATTAATATGTATATGTATTTAACAATAACAAGTGAATTTGGCTTCATATTAAATTATATTAAAATGTTAAATAAAATTATAAAAGAAATAAATAATAAATGTAAATATATACATACATACATATGTTTAAATAA
>NW_016230802.1:0-1239 GCF_001687245.7 Rhagoletis zephyria | reverse complement strand
TATAGGGAACTGAAGAAGGAAGCGAGACGTATGTGCCGCAATAAGAAAAGGGATGCCGAAATACGTGAGTGCGAAGAGCTTGAAATGCTAGCCGACAGGAAAATCGCCGGAAAATTTTACCAGAGGGTTAGGCGACTTACGGAAGGTTTCAAGACCAGGGCGAACTCCTGTAAGAACAGCAATGGCGACCTTAGGACCGATATCCAGAATGTACTTACATTATGAAGGGAACACTTTTCCTCCCTACTGAATGGTAGCACCGCTGAAATTAGTGGAGAAGACGAACCCGAGCCCCCAGTCGATGACGTTGGAGTCGATGTTCCACCACCTGACTATGACGAGGTACGAAAAGAGATAGCGCGCTTGCAAAACCAATAAAGCTGCTTGAGCTGACAGCCTGCCAGCTGAGCTATTAAAGTACGGTGGCGAGGAAGTACGAGCCGCAGAACTGAACCGCTCAGGCACAATACTTTACAAGAGCGTACAATTGCCGGCGTATGCCGACGACATCGATATTATCGGTAAAAACAAGGGCTACGTCTTTTCTGCCTTCTCGGGATTGGATAGCGAAGCAAAGCGAATGGGTCTGGTGGTGAACGAGGACAAAATGAAGTTACTCCTGTCATCCCACAAACAGTCAGAGCATACGCGTCTTGGCACTTACGTCACTGTTGACAGTTACAAGTTTGAAAAAGTACACGACTTCGTTTATTTGGGAACCAGCATTAACACCAATAATAATGTCAGCCTTGAAATCCAACGGANATCGATATTATCGGTAAAAACAAGGGCTACGTCTTTTCTGCCTTCTCGGGATTGGATAGCGAAGCAAAGCGAATGGGTCTGGTGGTGAACGAGGACAAAATGAAGTTACTCCTGTCATCCCACAAACAGTCAGAGCATACGCGTCTTGGCACTTACGTCACTGTTGACAGTTACAAGTTTGAAAAAGTACACGACTTCGTTTATTTGGGAACCAGCATTAACACCAATAATAATGTCAACCTTGAAATCCAACAGAGTATCACTCTTGCCAACAAGTGCTACTTTGGACTGAGGAGGCAATTGAAAATTAAAGTCCTCTCTCGTCGTACAAAGATCACACTCTATAAGTCACTCATCATGCCTGTGCTGGTGTATGGCGCGGAGGCATGGACAATAAAAAAAATGTGATGAAGCGACTCTTGGATTTTTCGAGAGAAAGATTCTGTGAAAGATTTACGGACCTTTACGCGTTGG
>NW_016230801.1:0-1239 GCF_001687245.7 Rhagoletis zephyria | reverse complement strand
AGTGAATGCAGATCCTACTGATTCAATCATTTTACAGCTCTGGTACATATGTAAGTGCATAAATATGAATTTGAAAAACTCACCAAATTGCACGCCAGCTGTTTTGCAAAGACTTCCTGTGACAAAATTGCCGACGCAAATAACTGCACTAGACCTGCGCTTACGAACGACCGCACGACAGTAGTATCTAGCGTCCGAGGTACCGCGACACCGCGCAACCGAAAAACCGAGCACCCGAGGGACCGCGCAACCGTAACCGAACAACTGCGAGACCGCTAAACCGAGCACCCGGGCGACTGCGTGGACGAACACTTTTCACCGTATGAAAGTGAATTTTGCACTTCATGTTTCTCAATATGATTTATTATAAACCAACAACACTGGCCGAGATTTGTAAAGCCTTTGGCTTTTGCTCTTACATTTACGAAGAACTAAACACTTTATTTTATTTAATATGCACCACTTTTTCACTTTATTTAATTTTACGAAACGACCGATGCACAATAACATCCGTACGCCGCAAGCGAAAAGATCAAACTGAAGAAAATTTCTCTACCCATTTCTGCATACAAATGCAGTTCCTTGCTCACCTGTTGATGGAAAAGCACACACACACACTCCCACGTACATAAAGCTTAATTTAACTAATCAATGGGAGCTTGCACACACATTCACATATGCTCATGAATGTCAGTATCCGTTATTGACGGGAAATCATCCTTACAAATCCGCTATCGTTATATATGTATGTAAATATGTTTCCTTCCGTGTTTTGCTATGAACACACAGAATTTTTGTCATGCGATGTCAACAGCGTAGGGCGCAATCTACCGATTAAAAGCTTGTAGCGTAAAAGCTCAGAATGTAATTGACGCCAGCAATAAAGCTGCTAGAGAGCTTGCGTTTTTTTGCTGACAAAAGACGTAGTATAGTGGCGTTCAAAATAATAGCAGCAAAATTCAAAATGATGCTGTTGGCAACTTATATTTATTTATATATTGTTAATAATTTTAATTTTCAAAGGTTATACAAATTTCAAATAAAAATAATTGAACTTGTCATCAAAGTTTCAAACTTTTTAATCAGAATCTTTAGAAAATTTTCGGGTATGCAGTTTTGTAGCACGTTCAATTTCAGTACAATAAAGTGCAAGTTTGAAGTCGCTAAAAATTACTGTTGACTTTTTTGACATTTTTTGTGGAGGGTGTTGCGCATTTTCTTCTATATAACGCATGAACA
>NW_016230799.1:0-1240 GCF_001687245.7 Rhagoletis zephyria | reverse complement strand
CTTAAGCAGCTGATTGCGGAAGACCTAACCAATTTGATTGAAGAGCATGAAGAACTTTATTTTAGCGATGCAAATAACTACTTACATAAAATACAAATGTACATACATACATACATATTTATGTACATATGCGAGTAAGAGGAGTTTGTGTATAAAAGATAACGCCTTTTTCTTTTACTTAATCGGGCATAAGAAGGTGAACCTTAAAGCAAAAAGTTTAGGAAACATAAGACTTCTTTACAGGACACTCGTTTGGCACACCCAAATTTTTAACCAGCTAACTAGCTAACTTTGATATTGAATTAAGGAAACGTGCTTAGCTGCGGTTTAAGCAAAAGATTTATTAAATAATTCAAGGAGCAAGGTAAAGATATGGAGATGAAGAAAAGGACAAAGGCAAAGCTTAAAATAAAAGTAAGGGAAAGTAGACAAAGAGGAAGGTAAATTTAAATACATACTTAATGTTATGACAAATAAGGGGGTAAATATGCAGGTGAATAAAAGTTGAAGATAAAGATCAGGATAAAGGTAAAGGAAATGATGAAGCTGAAAAGGAAAATACCATAGAGACAAAGATAGAGATAGAGAAAGTCATAGAGATAAAGATAGATACCAAGAAAAATATAAAACTGAAGTATGAGATATATTATGTTATGTTATGGTGTTATGTTATATTATATTATGTTAAGCTATGTTATGTTGTGCTATGTTATGTTATGTTATGCTATCTCATGTTTTAATAAGTTATGTTACGTTACGTTATGTTATGCTATGTGATATTATATTATGTTATGCCATGTTTTGTATTGCTGTGTTATGTTACGTTATGTAACTCACTTCATTTCATTCCAACTCAATTCAGCTCGTCTCACTTCAACTTTATTCAACTGAACTTAAATCTCATCCAAGCGGCTATCAAAGCCCTCATATCTCACCTGCTAATATCTAAACTGGTGATGGAGTGCCTCCACAAGATGAATACTCTTGGTCCGACCAATCGAGTTTGTATTCTCTGGATTCCGGGATATATTGGTATTACAGGAAACGAGAGTGCCGATAAACTAGCGAAGAAAGGTACATCGACCCCTTTCATCAGCCCAGAGCCCTTCTGTGGCTTAGGAAAAAGGCACTCTCAGCACTTGTCCGGTTAGAAGAAGAGGCTCAAAGAAATAGCTACTGGTATAATCTACCATGTCTAGAGCACTCCAAAGCACTTTTAAGCAATGACTTACGAGTTGTT
>NW_016230798.1:0-1240 GCF_001687245.7 Rhagoletis zephyria | reverse complement strand
ATTGAAAATTATTGAAATCGGACTAAAATTACGGCCGATTTTCATATAATGGTAAATTTCAGAAATGTTTCAAACTTCAATATTTCGAAATTGAAGGATGCTAATTTACTCAAAATTGATACACCTCGGCTTACCATCTAGCGGAAGGTTTCGGAAGGGAGAAAAAACATATATTTAATACTTGAGCCGGGTATTTAATTTTCGGCTCCTCCCGAACTTAGACTTTCTTACTTGTTTTACATCAATTTAATTCTGCATTTATTAAGCTTGAAAAAGGTCCACCTTTGTATCCACTCTACTGATGAGGTCATGGCAAGTACTGAATAATTTTGAAAAGATCACAATTCTAGGAGAATACAATTTTTTCCCTTTACTCGATACTTTTTTCAGAAAAGCCCTAAATATATCTATTATATAAATAATTTACAATCAATTCAGCGCTAATTTTATGGCTGAAAAAGCTATAGTTTATATCGATAAGTAATCAAATAGTTATTTGTTATCGAAAGCTTGGTTCGAATTAATTTTAAGGTATTTGTATAATATAAAAAATCTATAGTTGTGAATATCGATAAGTGCATGAAAAGTTCATTTGGTTAAACTACCGATAAACATAATTGCTCTTAACTAATTCAAATATATTTGTAAAACATGAAAAAATAGATAAAACTGTATATCAATAATAGCGTAAAAATGTACTAAGTATGTATCAATAACTTCTTTGTTGCAATATTCGATATGCATAGTTTTCGATTAAGTCTACGATATTAATTTTTCAAGTTTGCCATACTTTAAAATACAATATTCAATAACTTGGGGAAAATATAAGAAGTTTTCCAAAATACATATTTGCTTTAGAACATAAGGATGATAAGTACTTACATAAAAGGATAAACCTTTTCAAAAAACTGTGGCTTGATGAAATTTGCATGGTACTTTTCAAGCACTCAAATTTATGTAATTACTGGAATACATATGTACATACAGACATGCCTCCTTATAAAATCTACGTTATCTACATATTTCCCTTGTAATTATTCTATCATCTTTAATGGGTTATTTACGACAATGTCAAGTATGTTTGTATATTTGTACTTGTGATCATTTGTTCAGCTGAGCCCAGCTTTGCTTGGCGTCAATCGGGTGATAATTCAATTCATTTTTTTTTATACCCGAGCGCACTTGTGCACAAGGGGTATATTAATTTTGTTCACATAACGGTTGTTTGTAACAGCCAAAA
>NW_016230797.1:0-1240 GCF_001687245.7 Rhagoletis zephyria | reverse complement strand
TGCCATCAATTGCAATGGCACTTTTTGAGTGGGCGGCAATGCTTCCTTCGATTATGAGCTGTGCCTCATAGACGCCGAGCAGTGCATTGATATCCACCGTCACTGCCTGTCTAGTCCAGTCTTTCAGTGTACTACTGTTTCCGGTAATTGTCAGCACCTGCAGCAGGCGGTTACCCTCTGTCCAGCCCTTGCCGTACCGACGGAGTGTCAACTTTAGAGAGGCGTCAGAGGACGGCAGCGCAACGTACAGAGACAAGCAGTACGGCGCCGGACTGGAGCTGTCAAGGACTCGAGCCCCGGAGATGATCCTCGAGGTAATCGGAGAGGAGCTGGGCGACCGGAAGGAGGTCAGGTAGAGGTAGCCGCCGCCCCAGTTTCGGTTGATGTCGTACATTGGGCCAGGCCAGNGCGAGTAGGCGCACATTCGCCGATCATCAAAGTCGCAGTCAATCGCCATTGGGCACATATGGTCAATGACAGAGAGGTCGTCGAGGGCAATGAAGGACCCCCGGTCAAACTGCTTTTCCATGTAAAAAACCATCTTCCGATTATAGGCGCCGTTGATGTTTGCCTCCGCCACTGTCCACGTGTTTGCGGCGCTAAGTTTAAAAAATTGATTGAAAGTTTTTGCAAAAAAGAAAGTTCTGAAAAAACACTTACTAGGTATTACCGCTGGCCAGCCAGAAGGGCGGAAAGGCAATGTACTGATAGGAGTCTACGGGCATGGAGCGCACATTCAGTGTGGCATTTCCAGCCAGTTGGTAGGCAAATCGAAGACACAGCCAGTTGTTTTCACTTTGTGCCGGTGGAATGTTCATCATCGCCAGCGTGTCAATGTACGTCGTGGCCGGGTCGCTGCCGTTGACATTAGCAAAGAGAAAGTACTCTCCGTTTGGTGAGTTGGTAGTGTGATCAGTGGCGGGCAAGTTCATCGTAGAACTGGGCGTTTTGAGGGTCGCCGGGCTGACAACCCTTCCGATACCCGTGCGCAACGGTTGCAGGTACTCCACGTTCAGATCCTCAAAGCCATCGGTGAAGGTGTAGGTGTAGTCGAAGCGGTGCGAACAAACTCCCTTTCGAACGCTGATATNTAGGTGTAGTCGAAGCGGTGCGAGCAAACTCCCTTTCGAACGCTGATATCGTCCAGGGCAAAAACGTGGTAGTGCGCCAGTCGGGCCACTGTTGGGCGGTAGTGAATGGACAGGCTGATCTGCTGCTGTGTGGTCATCTCAGCGCTGAT
>NW_016230796.1:223-1240 GCF_001687245.7 Rhagoletis zephyria | reverse complement strand
AGAGGGTTGTAATTAATGAATTTGTTTGATTTATCTTGAGATTTTTAAAATTATATTAATTACGGCTGAATAGTTTTGTAAAAATGGTTACAAAAATAAATTTTTTTATTTTAAAACTTTTTTACTATTACTTTAAGTTTTCAAGAAGATACAATGTTTTTTTTATTGCCAACTACCCAATTTTCCCTCTTCTTCCGGTTTATCATTTTGAAATTTTTTTACCTTTCACTGACTGACAGCAAAAACTTTCCTCTACATTTCCCCTACTTATCTNACAGCAAAAACTTTCCTCTACATTTCCCCTACTTATCTCACACTGATACGACGATTTTGATTTGAATCGAATTTTCCTCTCTCTTATCAAACATCAACGTTGACGTGACACCGCCGAAGCCAAAATCACATGTGTGTGAACTGTGTGACTGGGCCTGCTGGGATGCTGTTGTTATCTCTCAGCAAAACCTTTACTGTGTTTTCGCCTTGAGTCGCCAGCTTGTCATCAGCTCAGGCGTCCTTATCAATTGAGCTGATAAGCTGAAATTGACCAGGAAAAAAGTTTAATCAGCAGAGTCGTCCTCTGTGAATGCGCCCACCTGCTGCTGCTGTACACTGTACATCAGCTGTTTTGGTTGTTCATTTAGGCGGCTTTGTTATCACCTTTGAAATCTCACCATCACCACACAGACTTCTAAATCACCTCCAAATCTTTTTATTCCGTTTCAGGACACTTATGAGGACACTTTGAGGACGTTTTCAAAACTTCCGTTTAACGTTCATTCTTCTCTGCAACAGCGCTGGCAATCAACGCACTTCCCATCACCCTTTCCGTTTGGCAAAGCAATCATCACCGTCGTTTTCAAAATCATCACCCTCGTCACCCTCATCACCCTCAATAGCTATGAAGTTTGCCGAGCACCTCTCGGCGCACATCACCCCAGAATGGCGGAAGCAGTACATCAGCTACGAGGTAAGAGGCTTTTTACGTTTTTGCACGCTTTTGAGTTGTTGTTTGTAGTT
>NW_016230796.1:0-201 GCF_001687245.7 Rhagoletis zephyria | reverse complement strand
TTTACTAGCATCTCATACTTTTCTCTTTCTTAAATTAGCATTTTCTTTATTATCTTTGACTTTTCCTATCAGCACACCTAATCTTTGTTGTGGATCCTGCTGCCGTCGTTGCTGCCGCCTTTGCTGCACCAAACACTCGATTAGGTCAATCAGATAATGCACCCAAAGTAGATTAGTATGGCAGGAGTTTAATGAGCAAAC
>NW_016230795.1:0-1240 GCF_001687245.7 Rhagoletis zephyria | reverse complement strand
GTGAGTTAAAATAACCGGAAGTCCATTTTCAAAGTAAAAAGTTTCAAACAGAATTACGTATTTTTATGCTTAGAATCTGAATCTGTAGTAAAAACATACATGCGCAATTTTCAAAAATTTTCTTCTGGTTAGTTTAACCCACTAAATGGACTTCCGGAACTTCCGGTCGAAACCGGAAGTCATTAATACAACCAAAACATAAAGCATCCTCAACTTGGTAATACATTTTCCTGTAATAGCACCGAAAGATAAAACACCCCCGATTTAGTAGGTCAAATTTTAGCGATTTTCAATAAAAAAATTCCCACCCTTTTAAAGGCGGTGGAGGGATAATCTATATACCCTGTATATTTCATTCAACTTGGACTTACCTTCATAGAATGCGTAAAATGGTGCAGTTGATCCTTGTTANTCCCAGTCGCGAACGTGCCGGAAGACGCACGCCAGTGCGCTATTGCCTGTTTGATTAATTGAGCTCTTTGCACCGTTTTGCAACAAAAAACGTACAAGATGCAGCACATCCCATTTACTCCACTTATCATAGCCATAACTGTGATAAAATTTTTTATATAAATTAAAAATGTAGATATTGCATATTCGTGGATGTTTGTTAGTTACCGCGCCTCCTCTAGAGCATAACGCACTATCAATGCATGCAACGGTGTATTGCCCAAAGAATCGGGTTCATTGATAAGCTCCTTGCATCCACGCTCTAACAAAATTCGTAAGGTACTTAAAGTATCTTCAGCAGACTTGCGCGCTGCGAATATGACTGAAATTTAGAGAAAATTAAGAATTTGTATGTATTATGAAAGTATGTAACGAGTTTTATAATAAAATAATGCAGTGCGATCAGTCAACAAAGGCTCACTCAAAAATTACTTATTTGTTAACATACCAACGTGCAAGAGTGTCATTTGTTGCGTACACGTGCGTACTGTGGTCACGGCACCGTGCTGTATTAAAAGTTCCAAGAAGCGCCCTTCATGTAGCACAGCCTGATGAATGGGATAATATTCGTCTTTGATTAAATTAATTTCCTCCGAACGTGTGATAACCAGTTGTTGTACACAATTCCAGGCTCCACGTTCGCATGCCAAGTGCAATAGTGGTTTTTTAACACGAAAGGGTACCTGCAAGAGAAACAAAAGCAACACTTGAGAACTGCTTGCTGTGGTAATCGATTCAAAACAATACCCAAGGATCCTCCATTTTTTGTGCCAATATATTTAGCACATTA
>NW_016230794.1:0-1240 GCF_001687245.7 Rhagoletis zephyria | reverse complement strand
TTTTAAATAGCACGTCTAACTTTGTTTTTAGCGTTTGTTGAATGTCTGCCCTTAAAGTTTGGTGTTGTATTGTCAACAAATTGTATATTTCTGATAAGTATGACGCTATTTCGTTATGACAGCTAACTAGGATTTTTAAATGTTTAATTCGTGTTTNATGACAGCTAACTAGGATTTTTAAATGTTTAATTCGTGTTTTTTTCGGTAGTTTTGCACGATTTATACACTTGTATGATTTTTCAAATTCTTCTTTCCAATTTTTCAGCTGTTCATAAATTCCAGTCCATTTTGTATTTCACATGTCTTAATATGGTTTAGGTTTAGGAATTTTACTCATTATTAAAAAAAAAATATTGCACAATTGATTTAAATCCGTTTGTAGTAATGGAATGTCAAATAAGTATTAAATTTTTACATTGATGTTGAATTTATATTGCATAAATTGAATAAAAGGTAATAAAATAAATTAATACATAAATTAATTTTATTAACTTAGCTTTCTATTCGATTTGTAGAGTGTTGCTGATTTGATTGTTGCTTGCTGACTGCTGTTGATGATGCGAAGTTTAAAGCTGTCCTCACTCCCAGAAATGTGAGGGCGTCGGCGCCACGGAGATAGGCACTTCTTCTTTTTCATATATATTTTAGTTAGAGATGATTTAAAAGTTTATTTTGATTGTTGTTTTTTTTCAATTTTATGAGGATTTGCGTTTAGTTCTTTTTCTTTTAGTTTTCAAGTAATGTTTTTGGTATTAATTTTTGAGAGCATCGATGACTTCTTGTAAGGCATAGGTTCTTCGTATGTTTCGCTGGTATCGCTAATACTTCATCTGGACCTACATATTTCGTTGTCGTTATCCATTGTGACTCACAAAAGTTTGATTTTGAAATTTTTTTTCTTTTATATGGGTGTTTCCATACAGCCGTACGCGACATTCGAACGCTTATAGAGTAACGTAAATCTAATAGAAGTTACAGAAAAAAAAGATTACGGTTATGTTGCAACCAAAGGGTACTGTGTTTGAGAAAAAAATAAGCAGCCTCGAGACTTTGGTGTGGAAAATATCCGTTCAAAACCAGGTGATAACGTACGCGACAAAAAAAGAAGTGGTTTTAAGGCACATATACATATATGCGAAAGTCTGCGAAACATAAGAGTTTTTCTTTTCTTTAAAAATTCCTAAANACATAAGAGTTTTTCTTTTCTTTAAAAATTCCTAAACGAAGCTAAATAATGTAC
>NW_016230792.1:0-1240 GCF_001687245.7 Rhagoletis zephyria | reverse complement strand
GGCTTTAGCGTAATCGGTTTTAATTGGGTAAGTCTAACTGCGTAAAACCAAAATATGCAAACGATTCCTTACCAAACTTTATTTTAAAGCTCTGTAGTCCAGCTTGTACGGAACTGGAGGTGATCGTCATGGACTGGTTGGCGAAATTTCTCAAACTACCCGAACACTTTCTACACTCTACCAAAGGGCCTGGTGGCGGCATTATACAGGGATCCGCAAGTGAGGCTGTGCTTGTCGCCGTCATGGCGGCACGCGAGCAAACCGTACGTCGCGTGAAAGCCAAACAACCAGATTTGAGTGAAGGTGAGATACGGGCTCGCCTCATCGGCTATTCAAGCGATCAGAGCAATAGCTGTATTGAGAAGGCCGGCGTGCTAGCCACTCTGCCCATACGGCTGTTGCCAGCCGATGATAATCAAATTATGGGCGGCGCGCAGTTGGTAAAAGCAGTGAAAGAAGACCTGGCTAAAGGGCTTATACCCACTATCTGCATTGCAACGATGGGGGCGACGGGCACCTGCGCTTACGATGATATCGCGACACTGGCGTCTGTTTGCGAGGAGCACAACATCTGGCTACACGTCGATGCTGCTTATGCGGGCGCTGTTTTGTCGCTGGATGAGTATGCGTATCTGCGATGCGGGCTTGAGCGCGTGGATTCACTCAACTATAATCTGCACAAAACACTGCTGGTGAATTTCGATTGCACGGCAATGTGGCTGCGCGACGCAAATCAGGTTGTGGACAGCTTTAATGTGAATCGTATTTACCTGCAAAACAAGTACAACGGACAGACAGATATACCGGAATTCCGACACTGGCAAATACCGCTGGGTCGTCGCTTTCGCGCGCTAAAAGTGTGGGTTACATTTCGCATCTACGGTGCCGAAGGCTTGCGCGAGCATGTGCGCAAACAAATACGCTTAGCAGAGCGTTTTGAACGACATATCTTGTCGGACGCACGCCTGGAGTTGGTGGCTAAACGATCAATGGGTTTGGTCTGCTTTCGAGTGAAGGGTGACAATCAGTTGACCACAGATCTACTGCAATGTGTGACAGAACGCAAGAAAATCTATATGGTACAGGCGGCATTTGGCGGCAAGAATTTTATGCGCTTTGCGGTGTGTGGCATGGATCCGAAGGAAGACGATATAGACTTTGCGTGGCGTGAAATTGAAGAACAGCTAAATAAATTGCTTAAAGAAGAGAAAAGAGGAAATGTAGGTACGAGTAATGTGGA
>NW_016230791.1:0-1240 GCF_001687245.7 Rhagoletis zephyria | reverse complement strand
TAGGTCCGCTGTTATTTGTGCTGTATATTAACGACTTACCCAAAATTTTAAAATACTGTGATATTCATATTTATGCCGATNAGCGTTGGACCTAATTAGTTCGTACCTAACAAATCGATCACAAGCTGTATGTATTGGTAGTGCTATATCTGAATTTTTGTCCATGTCTAGGGGTGTTCCACAGGGATCAATAGTAGGTCCGCTGTTATTTGTGCTGTATATTAACGACTTACCCAAAATTTTAAAATACTGTGATATTCATATTTATGCCGATGATGTCCAACTGTATGTTAGCTTTCCCTTTGCGTCAATCAATGTCTGTATTCGTAACTTAAATTTCGACCTTGAACGTGTTAACGACTGGGCTAGAAATAACGGATTAGTAATTAACCTTAGCAAATCCCAATGTATTCCAATTTATAGAAGACACTTCAAACTTGGTGAACATCACAAAGTAATTTTGAACAATTCAGTGATAGATTTTGTTGACACTGCCAGAAACCTGGGAATAATATTTAACAGGACGCTGACATGGAACAATCATATTTCCAGCATAATGGGTAAAACATATGGAATGCTTAGGTCCTTATGGATCACTCAGCATTTTACACCAGTAAAAATTCGACTGCTGTTAGCGAAAACCTTTTTACTACCGACAGTTTTGTATGGATGCGAGCTGTACGCTAACTGTGATAGTGCGTCCAAGAAAAAACTCAACACTCTTTATAATAATATCGCCAGATATGTCTACGGAATTGGACGCCGCGAACATATCTCTAAATATAGCACTAAGATCAACGGTATATCATTTGATGAGCTATTGGAGCTAAAATGCCTTACACTACTTCACAAAATCTTAATCATACATGAGCCCAAGTATCTCCATGAACGATTACAGTTTTTTGTCATTTTCCTACCTTATTCCTGTCATTTGTTTTATTCTATTCTCAAATACCTAGCCTCTTTCTACAATTTTCCTCTCAACTCTCTTGTCTTATATATGTCATATAATTAATGCGGTTCTTCATTTTCATTTTCAAATAGCAAGTAAGTAACTAGTTAAATTTATTAAATGCATTTGTGCTTAGCCATGTAATCCTAACATCTAACACTTGAAAGTAAAACTGCCTGGTTGTTGTGTTAGATCTGTACCGTAATTGAAATAAACATTTCAAATCAAAACCATTAAACCAAGATACATGGATGTCTCCACATCGAAAAACGGGAAACCAAATTGAGC
>NW_016230790.1:0-1240 GCF_001687245.7 Rhagoletis zephyria | reverse complement strand
CTACTCTGCTGTGTTGATGATAGGTGAATGGCGAGCATTTTTGTGAAATGTTTAAATGATTGCTGGTGGCCAAGACATTTTGAAAATTTTCTGAATTTTGGAGTGACATAAAGAATTCGGTATCAAAATCTAGCGTTAAGAATTATGCAATTGGAAATATACAGCTGTATGGCAGACATGATTTATTAATAAGCTGGATCCGCAGCCCTCTAAGTTAAGCATAAAATGGTTTAGTAACATAGCATTGATAAAATACCACATTTCTCTTTTCCATTTACTTCAAATTTCTAACGTAGGTGCTCTACCAGAAATGTGTCTCGAGATTTGCATAATAAAAGTTTGAGTTCGAAATTATTTTTGCATATGATCATTCTTGGAAGGTGTGCAGCAGGTGTGCTAGATTCGATTATAATCGGTCAAGCTGTTTACGACCCAACCTGCAGACTTTCGGGACTAATTCGAGGTTTATAGAATTTTGAGGGTTCTCGAGACTATTTCGAAATTTTCGAGACTGGTTTCAGATTTTTAAGATTATAGACTAAATATATCGATAAATATACAAATAAAAACACCGGTTATTATAGCGATAACAATATTGATAAACATATAGATGGGAATATCAAATATTATATCGATAACACTATCGCTAATTATATGGATAACAATATCGATTATTATGGCGATACGAATCTCGATAGCAATATCGATCAATAAACCAT
Organism: Rhagoletis zephyria; assembly: GCF_001687245.7. Classification (NCBI taxonomy): domain Eukaryota; kingdom Metazoa; phylum Arthropoda; class Insecta; order Diptera; family Tephritidae; genus Rhagoletis; species Rhagoletis zephyria. The sequence goes on along the minus strand of NW_016230790.1, from coordinate 521 downwards.
TGCAAAATAGATAAATTTCTTTATAAATATGTGGATATCAAGACCGAAATGTAACGCTGATTTATTCTGATTTTTGAGAAATTTCTAAAATCACAAAATAGTTCCCAAATTTTGGTGTGCGGTGGGTTTAGGGAAGATGTGTTGAAAACGGGTGTGATAAGATCAGTTGTTGTGAGTTAAGATGTGGTGAATTTAGTTGTGTCAGAATCGGATGAGGAGAGTTTAAGGGCCAATTTCACAATGCGTAGTTAACTCAGAATCGGGAGTTAACTACAGAATTTTGCACTGAAAATCTCTAGTTAACTGTCGATTCTGAGTTAACTACGCACTGTGAAATTGGCCCTAAGTGAGTTTGTGTATGACTAATTGATTTGAGGTTAGTTGAGGTGATGTTAAGTGAGTTTTGTAAGGTAAGTTGAGGTAAGGTATTAATCATTGTTTATTTATATTTGGCCGTTAATTGAAGATTCTTTTGATTTTTTTGAGCTCAAGGCCGGGTTGAAATAAAACAATCTGTTTTT
>NW_016230788.1:0-1240 GCF_001687245.7 Rhagoletis zephyria | reverse complement strand
CATTCTTCTTTTCAGTGTAACAATCATGGCACAACCACCACTACCACCACCATCATCATCAAATCTGTTTAGTTTTTTGACTGAAATATCCGTTTGATCACCATTTGTCAGTAGTAGCCGGCGTTCCACTTGGAACGTTAAATGCATATTGCACAGTGGCAAATTCACATTTGGCAGGCTGTGGCGAGCACTTTCGATTGATTGATCGTCAATTGCCACACATAGTTTCTGATGCCAAACACTTCTGTGCCATTTGCTCAGGACATGGCTTTGTTCGGCCATTGCTTCTGCCGATGATGATGGTTATGATGATCAGTTGATGTGCACTGCCAGAGTTACAGTGGCCACTGTAGCAAAAAATGCAACAGCTGTGCACTATGCAGCAATGTTAGCTCTTTTTGCATCACCGGTCCGAATGACTCGGTCACGGCAGAGTAATGAGCATTTCCGTGTTGGTGCACTCTGCCTGTGAACATCAGACAGTCTGTGCTAGTGTGAACTATGGCATGATTATACTGTACGGCATGGACTGACTTTCTCGCTTCCCCCTCTCTACCGCTAATATTATGTCAGAGCAGACTCTTTCCCCCCTCCCTCAGCATGTGCACTCAAACAATCTTCTGCTCATCTGAAAGGGCAGAAACAAAAAAAACTCTCACACTCATCACACCTCGTCTGCGGTTTCCGCTAATTGGCGTCCCGCTTGCTCATTACCTAAGCAGCATTGCTGNAAGTTAGGTGCTTTAAATGTGTGTGTTCAGTGCCATCTCAAAGTGCTGAAAACAGCTGTCTGGTTGCACTGGTGCTTTCATTCATTTCTTGCTGATTAGCACTCGAGATTTTTCTTTCTAAACTAATGGTCTTCGAAATAGAGTTTACAAAGCGCAGTCAGTGGCGAGTCAGTGATTGAGCTGACCTTCTTTACTCCTCACTGATAAGCCTGGCCTTTGAATGATGGCATTCACGGCCACTCACTAAACGAATGGCAGTAGTGCAAGGCGGTAGTAGAAGGGGACTCCAATGGTGATGATGTAGATTAGGAATGCGGATTTTGTTTGGTGGCCATTCATTTGAATCAGTTGACATTTTTATTTTAGTACATTTTTGTTTACAGTCACAACTGCCATCTTTTTGGCGTCTATCATGCAATTCTCAATGCCATCATCAGTTTCTCTATGCATGGCAATGAAGTTTCTAGAGCCGTCACTGGAATTTTCAATAGCAGTAGAGTAGTAGTAGT
>NW_016230786.1:0-1240 GCF_001687245.7 Rhagoletis zephyria | reverse complement strand
ATTTATTATAAATTAAAATAATTCATATTTTATTGGCCACATTCTTCGACGCTCTTCGAATGTACCACGATTTCAATTGTTTTAAAACAAAATATTTTTTCACTTTAACACCTTCTCACATACATATGTACATACATACACTCTTCAATTCTTCACAATTTTCACATCAGTAAATAAATCCCCAATGGCTGAAGGACCATCAGTCGCTGAGCGATTTACGGTCGTTCGTAAGCTTGAAGCGCAAAGCACACCGCCACCAGAAACGAAGGCCAAAGTAGCGTAACGAAAGGATCAATGCATGCAAGGCATGATAAATAGAATATCTACTTTTGTTGAATTGCTTTTCACGCTCCCATTGGCCTTCAGCGCCAGCTGCCCCGATGAACAAGTGTAACACAACACCACCAGCTCTCTGTGCTCCATCAATATTGGCTCGGGGAGATTTGAGCTGCTTCATTGCATTGATTGCTTACGAGAGTAGCAAAAATAAATCAGCACTAANTAGAGAACAAATACGAATGTCAAGAGCAAACATTGCTATGTATTACTAATACATTCATTAGTATATGCAAATGTAATAGGGACGGTGTTAGGGCAAGCATAAAATAATCACACGACTAATAGAAATTTATGGTAATTTACAATTGCTTAATGAGGAGCTTCTTAGGGTTCCATAAAATAGAGAGGTAAGCGGCTAAAATTGAATAGCTCAAGCTAAATGTGGTGAGATATGATTAGACCGCCTTTAGTATAGCTCGTGATGCCATTAAGCACTCTGATAATTTGGAGTTGGTTCCGAATATTTCTTGAGCGCCCTCAAGAAGATCGACGCCACGCGCTTCTACACACCCCACCTCTTACGATTTTTGGCACTTCTGGCAACTATGCATCTTGCAAGCTCTTTTCCGTCTTTCGAAAGACTGTTTTAAAGATCTGCTAACGGGGTGGTCTTAGCGATTTTCTTTTTTTTTAGCAATAAGCTTTCTGATTTAAGATTATAAATTTCTAAAAATTTAATAATAGTAAAACAAATGTGTTATAGGAATATAAATATGTTTCGAAAAATAAAATAAAGACAAATGGAAAAGATATGGAACAAAATAAATAAATTAAAACAAAAAAAAATAAAATAAGTTCATAAAAACTAATAACAATAAAAATAAATAAATATTTTTAAAATATGAAAATTTAAAGAAAATTAAATTCAGAAAATACAAAAAATAAATTCCTAAAAATTTCA
>NW_016230785.1:0-1240 GCF_001687245.7 Rhagoletis zephyria | reverse complement strand
TTTTTTTTTTTGGCGTTGGCGTGAACCCCTCCTACTCATCGCCGCGCCGCTTACGCTCTGTGTTTGCTCCTCCAGCTCCCGGCCAATATTGACAGCCACAACATATCGCCCCCAAGTCGATATGCGCAAAAACTCAGTACATAAAAACTCAATAATGGAATTTTCAACATTGTAGTCAATGAGTGTTTTTTTTTTTGCTATTACTCGTTCCCCGCGGACACATTTTGTTCCTTAATGCAGCGTAAAATTTTGGGGGAGTTTCAATTTCACTCTGAGTTAAGCGTTGAGGGTGTCTTTAATATCAATCGCCTGACGCAAATCTCCAGTTATTTGTTGTTGTCGTTGTTGTTATTTGATTATATGCTTTTATTGCCATTGCTGTTAACACTTAAGTGGGTGGCCGTGAGTGGAAATTTATCCAACGTAATCNGTGGAGAAACATGTGCTGCGACCTTAATGTGTTAAAACAATAAAATTATTGAAACAATATGCTTTAGGACTTTGTGTCCACAATATGAGCTTGTTGTCGTTTTATGGGACGGTAATTGAATTAAATGAATCGCATAGCAAAACCTATTATTGGCTAATTAATACTCCTATCAACAGATGTTCATTATGTATGCATTAACTCATATATGTACATATGCACATATCTATGTAAATGCATTCCTAAATTAGTTTATCTTAATTGGATTTATTTGAAGGTTGTAACATTACTTAAAACTTATTAACTCGTGCCAGACCGTCCATAGGACGAAGGTCACGGGTTTAATTGCCCAGGGCCCTGCGGAATGTGCGGAATAATGTTTAAGCTAAAAACGCAACCGACTTCAATTCTCATATTCAAATTTGGGAGTACCGTTATTTCTTCATGATCCAATGATCGGATCTAAACCACTCTGAGGTACCACCTTTGCGATAAAAAACAAACAATTGAAAGCGGTTAAAGTGGTTCAAAGTTATTCGGTAACATACATACATACAAAACAAAAATATTCCGACGAATTGATAACCTTCTCCCTTTTTTGAAGTCGGTTAAAAAGGAAACAAATTTTGGAAAAAAATATTCAGACGAATTGATAACCTTCGAAGCCGGTTAAAAATGCAATCTTATCATGAAATAAAATTATTTAATTAAAATATCAATTTTTCTTCAATATAAAAAATTTGTGTTCTTTGAAAAGAAAAAATCTCCCCTTTTCTCATTTTTTGTGCTGACTATGATTTCAGTAACAAATGA
>NW_016230784.1:0-1240 GCF_001687245.7 Rhagoletis zephyria | reverse complement strand
TCCAAAACTTAAATTATTCTTATATATTCGAATTCCATTTTGAAGTAATATTTATTATATGTAGTTTTAAATAAATTTTCGAAGAGATTGTATCCGTTGCTCCGCTTTTAATAAATTTTAGTATATTTTTCGATTAAATAATTTGTTCGCTTCTCTTTTTGCTGAAGCTGATTTAAAACATGCCTGGTCGATCAGTTTCTTGATTTGCTTGTTTCTCGAAGAACATGGCATCCTAAAAAAGATAGAATATATTAATTTTCATTATTTTAATTCATGGAATCACACTAAATTAAAATAATTTTAAAGACATCTCTAAAATAGTGCGTAACACATGATTCTAGCAACAAATGCATATCGTTCACAAAGGCCCTAACAAACATTTTTTTATTTTACAGGAGAAGTAAAAATCATTAGGTATAGAACGAGTATCGATTATAAAAAAGTGGCATATAACTTCGTTGTTTTCGGTACTAACACTTAAACACTTTTTTTTTTGAAAGTGCATTTTAAGCCATTTAACGCGGTTTCGAAAAAGGTTGGTTAGAGCCTTTGTAAATTAAAGTGACCATATGTATGTATCATAAGCTTTTTAGCTTACAAGGTTGAAAATTGCTTTTTTATTGATCCATTTTAAATATTTTCCCCTTGTAATCGTATTTTTATCTTTTAGTTTTTAACGCTTTAATACTATACAAAAAGTCTAGCTGCATAAATTTTCTGGCCACCTACAAACATTCACTAACTAAAAAATTATTTAATTTTTTTTATTTTACCTCAATCCTCAAATTCTTCGACGAAAACGATTTAACAGTTTTAAACGATAGAACTTAACGCTATATCTCTACATATGTACATTAATAATAAATTAAATATATAATTTTGCTCAAATGAAAATTGTGTAATCATTTTATTTTACACTTACAATAAGGAAAGTAGCGCCCAATAAAACCGCCTTCATGCGCACATCCAAATCCATTGGAAAATTAATGCCAAAGAAATCAGCATCGGTGAATAGTTCGCGTGCTAAACCAGACCACTGCTTTGAGATCTTCCCCACAGTCTCCCCGGTTAATGAAACAACCTAGAAGAAGAAACAAAAATGTTACAACCACAAAATCCATATCTTAAAACATTTCTCTATGCAATACCTTGAATTCTACATCACCACACATTGTAAACGTACAAAATGGTCCCTCGATGCGCAACACCGTATCACCAATATGATTTTTAATAAGAAATG
>NW_016230782.1:0-1240 GCF_001687245.7 Rhagoletis zephyria | reverse complement strand
ATAGTAACTATTTTTGTAGATCCCCTAAAAACCCAAAAAATGCAATGGAACGACCCATAAATAATCGCTAGTATAAAAAATGGTAAAATACACCATTGGAAGTCTCCTAAAGAGAAAAAAAAAACATTTTCGATCGAAAAATATTGATGTTCAAGAGTTCTATATCATTTCCACAAAACGCTTTGAGCGACCTATAAATGTTTTTTTATTTTTTATTTAAAAAAACGGTATTTTTCGATATAGAGACATTAAAATTCCGAGTTTAATTTTTCTCATGCATTTTTGGACCATCCTAATGTACCTACACTTGTGTTTATGTAAGTATGTATGTATACTAAATTCAAAGATTCACTGCATTTGATACACAGAAAGTAATAGAGCGCAACCATCAATGGTTGATTTCAAACTTTTCGATCCACTCGTCTAATATGCTGGCGTGCACTGCTATCCTATGTATGCATGTCTGCCTACAATGTCCAGCGCGTATGTGTATTTTAGTTTCCGGCGTTATTACTCTAGCAGTCTCTCACATCTTTACGTCCCCTCTATAAATGTAAGTGTGCGGATTTTTGCAAGCAGTCGATTGCTGTCCAACACTTTTGACACCTTTCTTTTCTAAAAATCTAAAATAATATTCCCGAGAGGCAAAAGGTCTTAAGCGTATGCACAATGAGCTAGTATGCATGCGCAAATATGTATGTATGTATGTACATATATATTAAGAAAATAAGTAACTACCATGCTGTATAGAAGTGTGTTTGCTCCTATGAAAAAGGGTCATCCCAGGCTTAAACTTTTACACATCAAACGCATGCATAAGTATTTATGTGTGGGTGCATATATATGTAACTATGTAGGACAGTTTGCTGCCATTTATGTACTTAGCAGCTTCATAAGTAATTTTACATCAGCTCTAACCCATTTTGTATATTTCACTGTATGTAGATATGTCTGTGAAATCCCTTTTGCCTACATACATATGTACATCCACATACAAGTATCCCTTTTTGTTCGTCTTTCAATGGACTTTTTGTTGGTCAGCTCACATCATAGCGACGTCAAAGTGCTTAAATAGCCAATATTATAACTTGACGTGGCTTTTCCTTTTTTTTGCTTTCCCATTTCTTGTCCTTTGCATTACTCTTCATTGCCTGCACCATATCTCGTTATCCCCCTACCTGATTTAACCAAGCCATTTTATCAATAAAACTCAACCCAAAGGAATTTGTGAAAGATTTTA
>NW_016230781.1:0-1240 GCF_001687245.7 Rhagoletis zephyria | reverse complement strand
CGCTCTTTGATACATATCTTTCACTTCTTAGTATTACACTTAACGGTACCACAATAACTGACAGAAATTAACTGTTAAATAGGTACAGAAAAGTTTCTTAGCAGAAATGCATTATTTAATTGTTTTCTTTGCTACAGATATTTACGTTTCCTTGCCGCCAATCATGATGGTGTGTTGGTTAACAATGCGCGCTAACATAACGTTGGTCCCGGGTCCAAGCCTGGTTCAACCCAACATCTAAAAATAAAAACCAAAACATCTGTATCTGTAGCGGCCGCCCCTAGCTAGGCAATGGCAAAATTCCGAAACAGATTCTCATAAAAATACAGTCGCCGTTCGGAGCCGGCGTAAAACTGTATGTCCCTCCCCTTTGTGTGAGAACATCAAGACGCACGCCACAAATCGGAGAAGAAGCGCGGCCAAATACTTACGTACATATGTGTAAGCGCCAGTCTATTAAATGAAGCTTAATCACTTGGTTCCGAAACTCTGATCATTTCTTAAAAAAAACAGTAAGGAACCAAGCGCAGGAGGCCAATCACTATAGAAAATTAGAAAAATGAGGGTTCCTAGAATAAATCTTTGTTGCGTATTTTGCCAACTGTCCATAAACATGTCGAGGGCTTATATTCAATACCCTATATCTGCAATTTTCACAAAAAATTACTATGTGATGTTAGAATCCATCTGGGACTTACCCGTCATCACTGATGGTAATTCTGACTATGCAATTTAATAGTAAATTCCTCTGTCAAGAATTATACGAGGTCAGCATTAATATCAGATGACATTTAAGTCTTAGGGGGATTTTTATATCAGAATATAATTTTTGTGAAAAGCGCAAATAGAGGGTATTGAATATAAGCCCTCGATATGTATGTCTCTATACATATAAATACGCCACACGAAAATTTTCTTATTTTTCTTCTTATTTGGCGCTGTAACCGCCTAAGCGATTTTGGTCGAGCACGCCAGTCGTTTCTTTTCGGTGCCAACTGCCGCCAATTTGAAACGCCAAGTGAAGCCCATGTCTTCTCCACCTGGTCTTTCCATCTCAGTGGGGGCCTTTCTCTTCCTCTGCTACCACCATCGTCTGCGGTACTCGCCGTCGCCAACGCGTAAGAGTCCGTAAATCTTCCGCGAAAGATTTCTCGAGTACTCCAAGAGCCGCCTCATCGGATGTTGTCATTGTCCAATTCTGACGAAGCTGGTGGTATTGCTCAACGTCATTTTACACAGC
>NW_016230780.1:0-1240 GCF_001687245.7 Rhagoletis zephyria | reverse complement strand
TTTCACTTAATTTGATAATTTTTTTTTATGAAAGCTTATAATATTTGCAGGAACCAGTTGAGCCTGATTTGTGAATTTTTATTTGATTATATTAAATTTTGTAGTGCAAAATGCAGAAAAAGTGGAAATTTTGAAGAAAATGTATTCTCCTGTTCCAGTTAATAAATGTTGCATAACAAAGGCTAGTTAAAACCAATTGTACGGTTCCCCAAAACGGAACAACTACACAAAAAAAAAATTATTGTAATATAAAAAAAAAAAAATTTCCCAAAATAATATTTTTTTTTTTGGTTTTTAGTAAAAGTTGGTTGATAGATTCACGTTCTTTGCATGTAACAATTAACCCTGGCATTCAGTAAGCAGTCTCTAGTGCCAAATCTAAAAAAAGTCACTTATTTGTCAGCTGGCTCCGAGCTGGTTACAAAAAGAAAAATATGGAGGAAAATATAATTGCTTCCTATTTTATTAAAAAAAACACGAAAACGAAGCAAAGAAATATTTGTTCCACAACAATTTCATTAGGAAATAAAACAAAATGCTTTAATATCATAAAAATTCAGTGGATTTTTTTCATATTTGTTAAAAAACTAACCAAAAAAAAAAGAAAAAAACTAAAAAAAAATTAAAAATCCTCTGCGCTTGATGAGGATTCGAACCCGAATAGTCACTAATTGCTAGTATCCAATTTATTGACTTGAGATGAGATCTTACCAAGACATTATACAAAATAGTCAGTTATTTAGTTAAATATATTTATTTATTTATATTTACTCTGATATTTTATATGGTTCCGTAAAAAGTTTGTATGATTGCGATTTCCTCCAACTGTGCTAGTTGTGCTATTTGTGTGATAAGAATAGTCAGTTTACGAGTTTAAATTATTTATCCTGCAAAGGGGATTCAGTACTTACTCTGATTTATAATACAGTTCCTTAAAATGTTCAATTATTGTGTTAACAAGTATGTGAAACAAAATGTTTTACTTTGTAATGTTTGAAAATTTCTTACAGAATGTTTACTAAAGCGATGCCTATTTCTATATACTATTTCGAATATTTTGTCTGAGAAAAGTTAGGGAAAAATTATAAAACGAATGCATTCTCGATACATTCAACGGAGAGGAAAGCAGAAATAGAGAATTCCGTTTGAAATACGAGACTCTTAGGTGCGGCGGAGCTTGAGGGTAAGAGAAACTACCCAGTCGGAAACAAGTGACTTTTTTTAAAATCAAACTAATTGA
>NW_016230779.1:0-1240 GCF_001687245.7 Rhagoletis zephyria | reverse complement strand
AGAAGGAGACGCAAATCGCTCATTAGGGCCACTTATTTTTTGCTGTCTTGCAAATGCTGGCGTGTGAGTCTGTGTCTGTATTGTCAATTTTTATTACCACAAACACATTTTCTTTGCTAGTCGTTACTCTCGTTTTTGCTGCTGCTTTCACATATCAATGTTTTAGTTTGGCAATACTTTTTTCGTCAGTGCAAAGCTGCAAATGGTGGCGGTTGTACAGTAAGTGCAGTCAAATCAACGTAACCACAAAGGGTTTGGTGAAATAAAAGTGATGTACTTGTGTGTGCACCCACTATTGACTGGCAATCACTAAAGCTGCGTTTTACTGGTGTCGATGTGCGTGTTAAGAGCCCTTAAGTGAGACAATTACATCTCCTTTGGTTAATTGAGTTTTTTCAATCTATTAAAACGTTAAGTGTATTTAGGTTCACTTGTAGTGCATTATTTTGTTTTACAAGACTGTTAAAACGATGTCAATTATTAATGCACCAAAATTTGATGATTTGATTACACAATTTTGTCATTTCAGCACTACCTGAGCATAGCAATTGTAAGCAAAATCTAACACAAAAATCTTTTTTAGGTTACTTTTTGTGCTCATTGAGGCAAGTCGGTGAGTAGAGCTCAACTGGGACGTTGTTTTTTTGGGACGTCACTATTTTTTCCACTATTCTAATGACTTTATTACTTATTTGCACACAAGTTTTTTCTAGTTTACATAAAGACAATCACACTATTGAAACTCCAAATCCGGTTTTTCTTTCTTTAGGGAATTGCACATGGACTTGACAGGCAAATGAATTTTGCACAAAGAAGTAATTACAAAAAAGCAGTATTTCTAAATGAACGGTTAGTTAAAACACAGTTTTGTTTAGCCCACAAATGCTTCTGCCATTTTTGCTAATCAAGGTGAACCACTACTTTACGCCATTGATTGTGTTTCTCCCTTAAAAGCCAAATGGAAAGTTTGACTAGCCAGCTGACCACAGTCACCGCATTCTGGCGCTATTGTTTTCATTTTACCAGTTCTTTTTTCAGTGCCACTCGCACAACTCACCCACACGCAAGCATTTTTTCTCTTTACCGACGCTAAACTTGACATTCACCTACTTTGAAGCACTGGAATGTGGCGATTAGTTGTTTTCTCTCTCTTTCTCTGTTCTCTTCAACTGTTTTGCACTCTCTTGTTCTTCGTTTTCAACGTTTCTCTCTTTCTTTCCTTTTCTTTCCCCATCTACCT
>NW_016230778.1:0-1240 GCF_001687245.7 Rhagoletis zephyria | reverse complement strand
GCACATGCTAAATAAGCGCAGCTGAGTAGCTGCTAAACAAGTAATTTACTACGTATAAATATGTACTGCATATCGGCGTTTAAAGTACAAAACCGTGTATGGTCGTTCTGGAAAACCGCGTAACTGACATTTGCTGCCAAAAAAGATATCTGCTCACCGGAAGCTCCTGGCATCAAGCACTTATCCATTTATTCTAAAATATCGATTCTTGGACATAAAAAGAAGAGATAATTAGGGATAAAAGAGGGAACCGTTTTGAAATAGGAATAGCTTTACTCTCACCTAAAAAATCTTGGCGAGGTTTTGCATTTTCTTGTACTCTAAACGACGATATGCATGTTTAAATACATATCGTCGTTTAAAGTACAAAACCGCGTATTGTCATTGGATTTGCTCACACAAACTCTTGGCTCAATCCTCATCCATTCGTCCTAAAATATACTAGCCAGAAATGCGTTTGCGTTATAAAAAAAGAGGACCATTTTGAAATATGAGTGTTTTTACTCTCTAGAAAATAGTTTGTGCAACCTCACATACGCGGTTTTACATTTTGTTGATACGCGGTTTTGTACTTTAAACGGCGATATACCTTATACGGGCAGAGTGCATTGGCATCGTCCACATTTCGCTATAGTGTTCACACTTACGGCTTTATATCGGTATCGAAGTAACCGACTTTAAAAACAAACTACTAAATCAGCTGTTTTCATTTGCTTCGTAAGTTTGGCGTACATAATTGCCGTTCCTCTTCAATAAGAGCTGTAGGCAGAAACGTTTGGAATTTGGAACATATCGAGTATGCCAATCGATTAATGACAATAATAATAATAGATTGGAGCTTACACATATGTTAGTGTTTGGCCGAGCCTATCCTCCGATTTATGGCGTGCGCCTTGATGTTGTCACACAAATCGGAGGAACCTACAGTTTTACGCCGACTTCGAACGGCGATTGTATTTTTTTGTGAAGCTGTTTTTCATGGCAGATTCACTTTTGCCATTGCCTGCCGAGGGACGACCGCTGTTAAGGAAAAACTCCTTTTCTATATTTTTTGCGATGTTGCTTTGACCAAGGTTTGAACCCAGGTGTTGATGAGTGAAAGCGCGCACTGCTTACCACTAAACCAATCGTTTAGCTATGGAAAAACTAAAAGTGCAGATCGATAGTACTTTCTACGCTGATTTCAATGATATCGTCAAACTGCCCCTCAATGATTTTACCTTGCAATGCTTTTATCATC
>NW_016230777.1:0-1240 GCF_001687245.7 Rhagoletis zephyria | reverse complement strand
TCTACTTCATTCTATATATTATTAACCGCATTTAAATGCGCATTTCAAAATTTTGTACAAAAATTATAAAAATGTAAAAAAATTTTCCAAAATTTCCAATTTTTTACTCAGTATTTTTAGAAAAATTTTAGGTAGGTAGGCGTGACACCTCCAGCAAAAAAAAATTATAAAAAAATCAACGTTACTTTTAGTCACTTGAAACTTGCACTTTATCCTTTTGTAATTTAATGGGCTTTAGTTATAAAATTGCGTACCTAAAATTACTAAAATTTTTCTAAAAATTCTGAGTAAAAAGATTAAAACAGTTTGAAACAAAAGAATTTCAAAACACACCAAGCAATCAATATACTCAAGACACTATGGGCCAAATATAGTAAAACTGCGTTTTTAGTTTTAGAATTTTTTTTACTAGAACTTTATAATTGCAAAGATATCATAAATTCTAAAAAAAAAAAAATATTTAAAAAATACAGTGCAACGTAGAATAAAAATGGGTACCAAATGAAAGAGAAATTTTTTTTAGGATTTAACAAAATTAAAATTTTTCGGGTTCACAAGGACGAATTGAAATGCCCTTTTAATAAATTTTATTTTTTTAAGCTAATAAAAAGCCCCGGGATTCTTGGCAAATAATCCCAGGATTTTCGGGACTTGAAAAAGTCCGGGATCGCGGGATTAACATCCCTAGTAGCCACTGGAGCCAATTTTAAACTTTTTATGTAGTATTTAGTGACAAGCGCACAAGTCGCTGTGATCTCTGATGTGGGCTTGCCACAGATCCCACACTCGTATCTTGCGCATCTTCTTGCTCTAAATGAGCAATTTCCCACCATTCGCGCTTGAGTATTTCTTTTGGAGCTAGATACTCAATTGCAAACGCCATAATGAACAACTAGAAAGCTAATTAACGTAATAATGAACTTATCGAATGACCATCGAGATCACCATTTCATACATATATAACCGTATGTACATATGTATGTATGCATAAATTGTATTTTATATGTATGTATGTATATATATACGAAGTAACTAGCATGTTGCAAGATATGATTAAGGTTAGTTTAAAATTTTAATGGATCTTTTCGCTGAAATGCCTCCGATAAACTGTTTTACAGATATCACATTTCAGTTGAGTGCGAAACGTCGTCGCGTCCATTTCTCTACCCGGTTAATCGATAAACTTCGGACATACACAGTCGGCCATCGGATTGGCCATTTTGGTGGAAGAGTGATCATT
>NW_016230776.1:0-1240 GCF_001687245.7 Rhagoletis zephyria | reverse complement strand
GCGAGCTGCTGGGAAAGGTGCACACCTTTGAGACCAGCCTGGTTGGCTCGCTGAAGAAGCGCTACCCCTTTTACCACAACGCCACCGTACACGAGTTCACCTGCTACATCGGCAATCTGATGACCATCTGCGACCTGCTCGCCCTCGACAGCGATCACTACCTCGAGCNTCAAGTTGTACCACTTTCTCTTTGGCCACCTGCTCGCCGTCGACAATCGGCAGTTCTTTGAGGAAGTCAGCGAGCGACATGTCCGTGGTGGCGGTGGAGACAACAGCCAAATCATCTTTGAGTTTGAAGACATCAACACTACCACAGTGGCTGACGTTCAGGCGGCCGTCGCTGACGCTTCCATCACCACCAACACCTCTATCACCGTCGATGAGCGTCTGAAAAAGTTTAAAGTCCTGGACGGCGCCTGTCGTCTGCTCTTTGAGTACATTGATCGGCAGCTTTCCTCACCCTCATCCTCAGCCAGCATTTCCACCTCTTCTAGTCATCCCAACTCAACTCGAGCCGTCACCGCCCTGATCAGTCTCTTCTTCAGCCGTCTCCTGACGGGCAGCTCTATTCACGTGCAGTACATTGCCTTCTACCTGTGCGGCCGCTCGCAGGAGTGCTGCGACGCCTTTGTCAACGATCTCTGGACAATCTCGGTGTCGGGCGGCGAGGCGTTGGCGGTGCGCGAGGGCGCCTTTAGCTACCTGATCTCGCTGCTGCGGCATGCCCACTTCGTTCACCTCAACACCGTCTTCTCATTTCTGAAGATACTCGTACAGGCAATGAATGGACACTTGGATGGAAAGCAGCTGCAAGTGCAGGCCAGTGCCGCCGCCAACATTGACCACGACGTGATGTACTACAACTTTGCCATCGGCTTTGCGCGCCTCTTCACCGCCTTCCACGCCGACCTGGCCACCATCCAGGTGGACTGCCTCAAGAGCATGGACCTGAAGAGGGCGCTGATGAATGACGTCCTGGCGCCGGTGCAGTACTTTCCCACTGAGCTGCGGCAGGCCTTTCACGCCGTGGCCAGCTTCTACCGCATCGGCTACTTCAACGTGAAACTGCTCGGCGGTGGCCGAGGCGAACTGGCCGGGCAGAAGCAACTCAGCAGCCTGTCTGCCGCTCACCGAGAACGCCCGCCCAAGTTTGGCCGCATCCACCTGCCCGCCGTGAGGGCTGCCGTAGCACCCTTTGTAAACAACGTCGAGACGCTCGTTGAGGATGGCGTTGCGGATG
>NW_016230775.1:0-1240 GCF_001687245.7 Rhagoletis zephyria | reverse complement strand
GTTTAATAACATTTTTAATAGGATTTGTATACGCTTTCGATTTAAAGTGCACGGAGTTGCGTATTTGACCCGCTCTTTTTTCTATTGCACAGACATTTTAAATGCTAAGTGGGAAATGCATTTGCGCAAGAAGAGATGGCCGCGCTAAAGGAGCCTTGCAACTTATTAGAAGCTCATAATAATAGTTTGGCGCTTACACATATGTAGATACATATGTTATTGTTCGACGGAGCTTCTACTCAGATTTGTGGCGTGCGCCTTGATGTTGTCATATAAAGGGGAGGGACCTACAGTTTTACGCCGACTCCGTATGGCGATTGTATTTTTATGAGATGCCGGCGTTCATGGCGTTTGAAGGTTTGTCATTGCTTGCTGAGAGACGGCCGCTATTAGAAAAAACACTTTTCTTGTTTTTATTTTTTTATTTTTCGATGTTGAATTGAACCGGGCTCGAATCCAGGCGCTGCGAAATGGCTGCGCGCGCTGCTTACCACTACATCACAACGGCCGCCTATAATCTGATTGAATTTAAACATATTAGCCAGTTTATTCAAAAATTTATCAATTGAAACCAACACTGGTCCACTTAAATACTTTATTACCGTATCACCTGGTAGGCCTCAGGCACAAAATGAATGAGATTACGCACTTTGGAGTGCGTTGTGTTCCTGATTCTGGATGGAGATGTGATTCGAGCTATACGCGGGCAATCGCACATTCGCTGAGACTTCCTCCTCCAGCGCACAAAACCTTCAGTGCGCTTCCTCAANTGTTATGAATCTTTTAGACAGCCCGTGCGCCATTACAAGTCCTCCGTTCCCTTAGGAGCTCTGCTGTGTATCCTCTAGGTGGACCAAAGGAAGGCTGAGGGTCACCAGGCTCCGTTGGTCACCGCATTTCGCTAGAGCGTCAGTCCTTTCGTTGCCTAGTTTTACCAGTAGCTTTTTGCAACTGTCTACTTATTTTGACACCGTTTTACAATAGTCAAGTACTCTTAACGCTTCCTGAATATCCGAAATGATATTTACGGTTGTCCCATTAGTCCTTCTGCAAAGACATTCTTGAACACGCCTGGAATATTGTTGCTTATATTCCTATTGGAACGATTTATTTTAAATATACGTAGGTCCATACACGTCGGCCCCAGTTTTATAAGATTTAGCGTATGGTGAACACGAAGCATATGGTGATTCTTCCGAATCTTAAGATAAGGCTCAATCACTTTGTGCACAGCAGATTG
>NW_016230774.1:0-1240 GCF_001687245.7 Rhagoletis zephyria | reverse complement strand
GGTATGAAGCAATTGCATTACATAACGTTTGGCTCAATTTACAATACAAAACAATTCTAGAGGAGTTTAGTTGAGTCAAAAGTGGGCTGTCACTCAATTTCATTGTAAGCGATTAGTTGAAAGGCCATTCACACCAGGCGATTTTTGCTTTCAATCAAACGTTGCCTGTAAAATCGCCCCATTTAAGTACCATATAATTTTACATAAAGCCATTTAATTTTACCACTACACCAGAAAACTGTTATGAAAAAAAAAGTATTAGAACCAACTTCCTCTCTATAATTTTTGTAAAATATTCATGCGACTAAAATACTTCAAATCAAAATCAAGTTAACTTGACAGCATTAAGTTAATTGAATTGAGGCTACTCATGCAAATATTTTGTGCACGTAATCTATTTAAATTCAAAATAAAATAAATTGGCTTTCACTTATTGTCTTTTTTGCAATTTGCAGGAAAAGCGCATTTAAATACACATGTATGTATGTGGGTGTATGAAGCCATACATATATTGTTAAACATTTTTTACTACTGTCAGCTGCCGCAATCTGCGCCAAGGTATGTGAAATGAATATCAATTAAAATTAAGCGCCTTAAATGCATTCTTGTGCTATGATTTAAAATAAATGCTGCACCACACAAAGTGCAATCAGGAATCAAGAAAAGGTTAATCAAAAGAAATGGCAAATTTAAGTAGAAAAGCAAAAAGCAGCCAGACTAAGAGAAGCGTAAGTGCATGAGCATTTACATTCAAGTTTATTTTAGTTTTTCTAAATTATTTTTAAGAGACTTATTCATCACCACAGCACATGCAGTAAAATTCTTCTACATACATACTTAAAATATCTTTTAAAAATGTGTAATATAGTAACACTTAAATATTGTGCCATAACTTTTGTACATAAAAGGTTATGAATAACAATTTTTGCCAACAAGTCCACAACAGCCCTTCAAAAGTTCTAAATCGAATAAAATTTAAATTTTTACCCAACAAAATACACCCATCCAATTGATAAACAACCACTCCCACAACACTCACATTTACATGGGAATGCATTAAGCGTGTCCCAAAAAGGCTTAATAACCATTTAAATTCATTTTCATAATGATAACAGCTTCGCCTATTGCCAAACTTTGTAAAGTAAAAGCTGGCCGGATGTCCTTATCCCGAATGCTATTTTTTTTTTTTTGTTTTTTTTTGTGTATGAGCGACAGATAAAAGTTTGGGCATAAAGCGAAA
>NW_016230773.1:0-1240 GCF_001687245.7 Rhagoletis zephyria | reverse complement strand
ATTCTTAAGTAAAGTGTTATGCTTAACTAATTTCTACTTTTCAGTAATTCGTTGTGTGGATGGCAAGCATATTGGACTGCAAAAGCCAACTAAAGACGAGCATATGTTTTTTAATAGAAAAGGGTTCCACAGTCTAAATGCTATGATAGTAAGTAACTATATTTTGCGCAATGTAAGTAGATTATCTACATTTTATTGTCTTCGTTTGTTAGATTTGCGATCATACTTACAAGATCCTTGCAATCAACTGTCAGTATGGGGGTGCAGCACATGATTCCTTTGTGTGGAAGCATTCCAACCAGAGAATGACTTTAGAGGAGCNCGGTCGTCCCTCGGCAGGCAATGGCAAACCTCCGAGTGTTTTCCTGCCATGGAAAAACAGCTTCTCATAAAGATACAGTCGCCGTTCGGAGTCGGCGTAAAACTGTAGGTCCCTCCGCTTTGTGTGACAACATTAAGGCGCACGCCACAAATCGGAGGAGAAGCTCGGCCAAACACTAACATATGTGTAAGCGCCTACCTATCTATGGGGGTGCAGCACATGATTCCTTTGTGTGGAAGCAGTCCAACCAGAGAATGACTTAAGAGGAACGTTTTCAGCACAACAGGAATGCAAATTCCTGGCTACTGGGTGATGCTATAAATTTTAAACGACCTGTGGAAGTTATAAATTTTTATTTACATTTCAAAGCGGACTCTGGGTACCCCCTCGAGCCTTGGTGCATTACTCCTTACAGAAATCCTCAAGACGGATCAGAGGAGGCAAGATTTAATGAGGTACATTCAAAAGCTCGAAGCATCGTTGAGCGAACGATTGGTGTGTTAAAAGGCCGCTGGAGGATTTTGACATACGACAAGAGAGGGAGGTATGATCCGATAAAAGTGGCTAGATTCGCAAATGTATGTGCGGCGCTGCATAACATTTGTATTAAATTTAAAATAAGTTATAATCCTCCAAACTATGAGGCTGAAAGTAATCTTGATATAGATATAGGAGAAGATGGTCAACTTACCCGAATTGGGCAAACTATACGGGACCATATTAAACATTCACTTTTAAATTCGAGCTAATTTTATTTAAAATAGAAGTTATAGTATACCTATTTAATTGAATAAAATAAAAATAATGAAATATGTTTGCTTGTTCATTCATTTAATTATATGTATGAAGGTACTTAATATGTATGAAGGTACTACTACATACTAATGGTAAAAAAAAATAAAATTTGTACTTCACAGT
>NW_016230772.1:240-1240 GCF_001687245.7 Rhagoletis zephyria | reverse complement strand
TCCAACGCTTCCGTCCAAGCATTATTGTCTTCCGCAATGTCATTCTCGCTAATGGAAACGCTTTCAGGTAATTTTTCGCAGTTGAAGATTGCCTCTACCTCTCGACATTGCCCCAGTACAGTTCCTCTTCGGAGTTTGACTGGTGATTTGAACTCATTGAGGACTCGAACTGGGATGCGTCCATATTTTTGCGTCTTAGCCAGGGTTTTACCAATAAGTACGTTTGTGTTGCTTCACACACAACTGCTTCTGACTTCGGTGGAATCTGCTCGCTTTCCTCTAGGATCACTCGCTTGCTGCTGTACGGGCCATCATACCCAAACCTAAGGGGCACTTCCATGTTGTTGTACTTCATGATCCTGTTCTTCATGTCGATCTCCATACTTTGATTAAATAAAAAGTCGAATCCAATGATGATTTCATCCATAATCGCCGCGACTATGAACTTGTGTAACACCGTCACATTCCCTATTGCGACTTTGCACGTTACCTCTCCTACAACTTGGGTGTCCTCATCAGTTGCAGTCCTCAACCTTGCTCCAGGTACCTTACCTCTTTAGTGACCAAATCAGATCGAATGATGGAATGTGATGCGCCCGTATCCACAGTTAATACTCGCTCATGCCCGTCCACATATCCACCAACAGCAACGTTGCTCGCTTTTCTGCCAATTCGCGAGACGGAGATTATGGGGCATTCAATTGCGGGAGCCAGCGTGCGTCTCTTGCTGCTGGCTCGTTTTAGTTTAACGACTGATCGGAGTTGGGCTCGTCATCCTCAGTCCTGCGTTTACGTACTGCTGGACTGTTTAACGTGTTGGAACCCGTCTTACATTCGCGTGCGAAGCGGACTGGTTTCCGCAACTAAAGCATTTCCTAGCATAATCCTTTCTCTCGGTTTTACCAGGAGTATTCTTCCCCTCCATCGACTTGAGTGTTTTCAGGATCTCGTTCATCACGTCAGGTGTCTCCACTTCTACTCGATGGGCTTTGTAGGCTGG
>NW_016230772.1:0-224 GCF_001687245.7 Rhagoletis zephyria | reverse complement strand
CTCGATGGGCTTTGTAGGCTGGTCTACTTAGGAGCGCCGCCGTTTCACGTGTCTGAGCATACGAGACCGTTTCAGCAAATGTTGGCTTTGGATTTGCATACGTCTCGCGCTTGGTATACATGTCTCGCATTCCGTTGATGAACCTCTTGATCTTTACCCTTTCGAGGTGTTCACTAGATGCGTCTACAATAGCTAAGTGAGCCAACCTCTCGATCTCTGAAGCG
>NW_016230771.1:0-1240 GCF_001687245.7 Rhagoletis zephyria | reverse complement strand
GAAAACCCCGAGTTTTAAGTTTCGAGCAACTGTTGAATTTTAAAAATATCGTCGCCCATTACATTTGGGAACAGCCATTTTTAAGTTTTAAAATTTGATGCTAGATTTGAATCCGGTATACCCGTAGCCCCCCCAGAGTATCAAGTTTCGAGCAAAAATAGTTTAATAAACCCACGTGTTTTTCATCTTTAATCTCATTAATAGTTTATAGTGCCTTTTGCTGAAAATTTAAAATCAAAAGTTATCAAAACAAATTGCACGGGACTTTAAAATATTACAAAATCTTAACCTAATGCTGAAAGTTCATAAGTGCTTAGTACTAAAGTATTGGATAGTATGTATATCATATTAGAAGAACATCACGGCGACCTATCACGGCGTCGAGCAACTGCTGAGCTCGAATACTATTTCTTCGACAACGGCTTCGAGACTGACTTCGAAGAATTACTGCTTAAGACCGACTAAAGTACAAAAGTTTTGTAGCTAATGAAAGGCCACCGCTATATTGTTACTAATAGCAATTAATTTCATTTAAAGAAATGGCGTATCTTGCAGTTCCGCTACAGACTAGTGCATATTTTTAGGCGCCGTAATAATAATGCTACTTCCGCGGAGGTTGATGACTAGACTAGTTTTGCATATTCCATGTAAGTATCCTATGTCTGGACATACAAGATTCCGAAATGATAAAAGCATGGTAAAAAGTATTTATAGTTAGGGAAAGCTTCAGACTCACTAAATATTCTCCCATAAATATTTTTTTTTTAACTAATTCGCCCAATTTTACTTTTGTCATTTTTATTTGTGTAATATAAAACTTCGCAAACACTAACTAAGAATAAAATAGTTTACATTATCTTACGAAATGTAAATCGAGTTACCTAACTAAAAAATTGCAATTTTATAGGACACTAGCTGCATTGGAGTAAAGCCATATTAAACTAGTGATTAAATCTTAGAAAACCAGATGCACGACATATAAGCAAAAATAATCTGACCAAAAAAATTGGTTACATATTCTTAACTGAGCCACAAAATGTCGAATGCTTTAATATTTAAATAGTTTGTATCAGGAGGACAAAAATTATTTACAAGTATTTTTTTTATATGTGATGTAACATTTTTATAATTTTATTCAAATTCTTAAGAAATCACAACCCATGGCAACACTCGACTGGTTTGACAGCACTTAAATAAAAATAACAAGTAAGAAAGTCTAAGTTCGGGCAGAGCCGAACAT
>NW_016230770.1:0-1240 GCF_001687245.7 Rhagoletis zephyria | reverse complement strand
GTACTTCTGCGGATTTTTGGGACATTTTTTTAGGATTATTCTAAATTTCGAAACGACTTTTCGTACTTGATTTTGGAATGTTCGGATCTTTTCTATATATTTCAGGTTCCTTGGGATCTTACATAGTTGTCATTTTTATGAATGCCATAAAGGAAAACCTCCAAATTGCTCCTGATTTTCTTACCAAAAAGTCGTTGAAATTTTTCTTTTATGTTTCCTTCCAAAAAAAAAAAATTAGAACGAGTTAATTTTTCTCTGCTTAAAGGCCAGCTTTTCTGTGCACGGTTTAATCTGTCTTTGGTTTAAACTTAGATAAAACGCTCGAGAGAGCTGGTTGAAACTAAAATTTGCCAATAAAATGTTAGGCAGCTATTAAATACGAACACAGTTTACGTGAGCAAAGTTTTGACAGGCGCTGAAAAACTGGTCTAAAATATTAAAACGCTTTAGTTTACACAATTTTTGCTCATTCTAATAAATGCATATTCAGTTCTTACATATTTTCACATATTCTGTTTTATTTTATTTTAATTTATTTTATTTTTTGGTTTTTTGTTTTGCTTTACGACCGACCCATTCTAATGTGGCTTCATATCTATTTTTGGTTTTAGCTATGGCATCGTCCTCCAACGGAGATGCCGACTTCGTTTGTATGCAGCTTGTCTTAGATTTCATAATTTTCACAATACAAATAAGCTTTGATGCCAAGTATTATAAGAGTTAACATGGTTTTGTACGTGTATTTGTGTATAAAATACAGGGGAATAAATATGCACATATGTATATACTTAGCGTATTAATGCGTGCAAATAAGTTTGCTTTCCTTGCATGTACATTAGACTGTACCAGAAAAAACGAATAGTATTGTTTGGAAGGAAACTTCGAATTTTTAATGTTTTTTTTTTGCGTACGTAGGGGTCGCCTCTTTACACTTTCCATCATATCTTTGGCATTTACAATCGAATCTTAAAAAAGTATGATACATCGATGGTCTCGTCTCTAGATTTTTTTCCCAAGTAATGATACTAAAACATCCCGTTTTAGTACATAAATTCTTACCAACCAGATCTCAGCTCCTACCACTCCGATGTCGGTAAATTAAAGTTCATCAAAAATCATTAAACTTTTGCTAAAGAAGTATTTTGATTTTACCAGTGGAACTATTAAAAAAAATGTGTCGAATATTTGTAGGTGTCATTGAATAATTTAAAATTGCGACCCCTAGCGCATTTTTTTTTTT
>NW_016230769.1:0-1240 GCF_001687245.7 Rhagoletis zephyria | reverse complement strand
AGCAGTAAAGTTGCCTTTACTAACAGGGCAGATAAATTGCTCCTCACTTAAAAGAGTATTCGTTTCCTTATCTTACCGGTAAAAATAAATTTGTTATTCCGTAGAGTGAAACTTCACAACATTCGTCATAAAATTTCAAAGATTGGCAATGCAACATAATCAAATATAGAGCAAGAGCAACTGTTAGCAAAAACCAAAACCNCAATGCAACATAATCAAATATAGAGCAAGAGCAACTGTTAGCAAAAACCAAAACCCTGGTTGAAATATCTAATATATCTGACTCATGAATCAAAACCAAACCAAAATTTAAAGCTGGGTACAAATGTTTAAAGGCTGCATTCGATGAGAAAATGAAAACTCGTATATCGATGCGATAAAGTGGCCGGTAATCTAAAGGTTAGATGAGAAAACGGCCCTAAGTTCTACAAACAAACGGAAAATAAGGCTAAAATGACAATTAAGTCAGAGATTGATTTTTATATTAACTCACTTTTGTGAACATTTCAGATAGAGTGTATTGAATATAAGCCCTCGACATATATACTTTTATTTCTTCAGCCTCATTGCAAGTGTCGTGTCGAGTGCAAGTCGTTTTTAACCGACTTCCATAAAAGGAGGAGGTTATCAGTTCATCGGAATATTTTTTATTTTTTTTTTTATGTATGTTACCGCATAACTTTGGACCACGTCAACCGATTTCGATAATTCTTTTTGCATCGGACAGGTAGTGTCTCAGAGGTGGTCCCATACTAATCTAGTTAAGATCCGATCAGCGGATCATGAGATATATATATATATATATATATTTTTTATATGAGAGTTGAAGTCGGTTTTTTTTTGCTAAAAATTACTTGTTCGAGAGTCGATTCAAGTCCAAAAATTACTCGGTATTGCCTAGTGTATTAAAACGAATAAACTTGGTAGCACTGGATAGTTTTCGATGCTTTTCATCGTTTACTTATTTCCGCACGACAGTACACAATAGGGGTATTCTCTGAGTCTTGCAAAGCCCTTGCACGGTGCACAGATTGCACGGATTGCACGGTAAAAACCGGTTTTCGTATGGGACAGCTTTGCAAACCGTGCAATCCGTGCACCGTGCAAGGGCTTTGCAAGACTCAGAGAATACCACTAATGCCAATGTTGTGAAGTCGTACAATTTAGTCTAATTTACAACTAAAGACTGGCATGCAGCTCTCAAGAAAACGATCTAGAGAAAAATTTCCATTATTTCGTA
>NW_016230768.1:0-1240 GCF_001687245.7 Rhagoletis zephyria | reverse complement strand
GCGCTCGAGTAAATTTTTTTGTCACCCATTTTTGACCCTTCCGTACGCCACCNCACTTGTAAATATCTGACGCGCTCGAGTAAATTTTTTTGTCACCCATTTTTGACCCTTCCGTACGCCACCGCCCACCATGCAAACCGGCAGATTAGCATATCTCCGTCATCAGAAACACGTTTGATTTATTCACTATCAATATCTGACGCGCTCGAGTAAATCCTTGTAACTGTTTTTTTTTTTTTACATTTTTGGGAGCCTGTAGAATCTCCACCCACCGCTGTAAGGAAAAACATCACATGAACTTTTTTTCTTCCCATTATATAGTCTTTAAAAATCCAATAGGTCAAAATGACACTCGAGTAAATCCCGGTTTAGCATCGTGGGCTCCCCTATTACTAGGGAAGTCGCTAGGCGCGTACAGACTCATTGCCAAACAATGTTCTATCATCTTTTACTAGAAGTTAGTTGCTAGTGACAAATGTATATGGAATTTTTATCCAAAACAATAGTTTTTTTTCGAGAATGAACTGATATAAGAAATCGCGCTGACTACAACTTAACATTTCGTGTGCTTAACCAATTTTTCCAACTACAATTCAAGTAATTTTTATGCTGAAAACTTCTTAGTACTCACTTTGTTTACTTTTCATTAAAAAACTGCACNCAATCAGCCGGTTTAATATTTATTTTGTTTCGTCCAAATTCGGGTTTTCATGCAGAAACATAAAACTTAATTACATTGCTGATAATTTTAAATCAAAATAATTAAAATCCACAGCAACTTTGATGAGTAAAAAAGCGGTACAACATTGTTTTCTTGGCGTTCATTGTGGCATACCTTTTGCGTCTGGCGCTTTGCTGGCAAAGTTATAAATGTCACGCAAAGCTACAAAGTTTTATCTGGCATCAGCTTTACTTTCATAGTTTTCCATATTTGCAACATTCACGCCACCCACCGGCGGCCATGCACCTTACCTTCTTCGTTAAATCGCTTCTGTGCTATAATTAACACTTTATTTTGCTGCACTTTGCTACCCAGCACATTTATTTGCTATTCCACACAAAATAATACACGAAAGGATACTTTTGCACACTTTATTTGATGAAATTACAAATTTCACAACTCACACATATAACGCTTTTTGCCAACGAAAGGAAGCGGAAAACGGAACGTTGCAGCAGTGCTGCCATATACGAGGAGTTAAGAGAGTGCATGGTTGCATTTCCTGTGAGAATATTAGAA
>NW_016230767.1:0-1241 GCF_001687245.7 Rhagoletis zephyria | reverse complement strand
CGGAAAAAATTGATCACATATGCTAATACATACTAAAAAGCTATCTGCGTACCGAATTTTAAGCAAATCGGAGCGTAAATTCGATTTTTTCGAATAGATCGGTCCATGGACCACTTCCCGGAAAAAATTGGTCATATATGCTAATATATGCTAAAAAGCTACTTACGTACTAAATTTGAAGCAAATCGGACTGTAATAACATTTTTCGAATAGACCGGTTCCTGGTCCACCTACCCGAAAAAAAGTAAAATTTTTTTAGCCTAAAACATGGTGGTTACCGAAAGCTATTTGTATACAAAATTTCATGAAAATCTGACCAGCCGTTCGCGAGATTACCTGTTACAAAAAAAAGGGACTTCTCTTTATATAATTAGTATAGATTACAATATGTAAATATATGCATTGCCAATGAGTGATTTGCTATGATTACATTCCTTTTAAATAACTGGACAAAAAATTCATTTTTTGGATCGAATAAAGAAAATATTTTTTAACCTTCAGAAATATTCAAAACCAAAATTATAAAAATTTTTTAACTTTAAAATTTTGCTAACTATTTTTTAATGACGTGTTTAGGAGCATTATAATTTTCTAAGCTATGCATGATAAGCAGGGATATTATTCTCGATTTCAAACGTTTTCGATAATATGCTTAGTTAGAATTAGCTTCAGTAGGTACTGAGTTATCGCAGTTTTCGTGTTTCTGTAAATTATTGTTATATGGTAGGTGGGCGTGGTTATTGCCGCGACTTCAAAGATTTTCAGCAATCTATTTTCAATCCCCGTAATTTTCGTTTTTCAAGATTTCTGAAGGCAAATATTCTTATGCGATCAAAAAATTATGGCAATTCTACGAAAGAATGTATTTTCCCCATTTGAAATATATGGAAAACTTAAAAGCCCCAAACCGATTAATCGAATTCAAAATAAAATAAACGGTTCTTCTTATGTCCGATATTCTTCAGTCCTGGGAGTGGCTGAAATATAACTTTTGACCACCCTAATGTAGGTATATTNATGGTTGCTTCACCGCTTGTGCGCATGTCACTACCGGGAGGTGTCCTATGCAAGTATGTCATCATATGTTATGTAGTTTACTATACATATATCATCATATGGTTATGTATACCCAAATATGGACATCGATACGTACATATGTATAAATATTTTTAGCCCAAATTTCGCGATAATAGGATTTCGGATTTCCGATCTATGGAATCACGAGTATGTATTTGGTGACA
>NW_016230766.1:0-1241 GCF_001687245.7 Rhagoletis zephyria | reverse complement strand
AAGCCTTCGGCATAGCCGAAGACAGCGCTGCTCTTACTTGTTTTAAACTGATACATTAGCTAAATGTACTATCGATGTATCTACAATTTTCCTAAAAATAAGTTACCGATAAACTTATTCGATCGATGATGTTAATATTAATTTTATACAGTATTCCCCGCTTAATTGACCCCCGGTTAATTGGTTTCCCCGCATAATTGGTTTCCCCGCATAATTGGTTAAAAATATGTGCTATTGGAAAGAGATATTCCTGATTTCGATTTTCCCATCTTAATTGATTCCCCTGTTAATTGAAGTAAAAATTGTGCAATTTTTGTAGTGCAATTAAGCGGGGAACATTGTAATTTATTTTTTATTTTTTGTTTTTTTAGTAGAATTTGCTATTGGATTACAAAGTAAGAATTCACATCAGAGATACATCGCGAATATCAGAAACTAGTTTTTGTGAAAATTGTAGATAGAGGGTATTGAATATACATAAGTGCTCGATAATATAATTTGATGACAAGAACTTTTTAGATTTTTCGTGAAATCTTTAAAATTAAAAATAATCAAATTGTTAAGGGTAGGTTACAACAGTTTTTGACCATCTTTTTTTTATTATTTATTGGTATTTATTTTTATATCCCAAAACTATTATTTATGTGAAAGTTTGTGAGTGAGTGTGCACAGCATCGCTTGGAAAAGAGGTTGATGAAAATGACAAAAAGTCCTTTACAACGTTAGCCTCTTATTGCCGTGATACCAGACTAAAACTAAAGAATAGCGTTGGTGTTCATGGCATCACAAGGTAGATTTTTTTTTTAATAAAATTACATAGTTTTAACAAATATTTTTTCCAAAAGATTAGCTCAGATTATAAAAGAGTTTAAGCTTAGGTTTACATAAAATTATTTAAAAATTCTATCCACGGAATGAAAATAATGAGCTTTTTGGAGGTATCGTTTCAACTCACGTAAATCTTATTATTTTGCCGCAATATTTTCTACAAGTTCCGCTACAACTATGGATCAAACAGCACCAGCTAACGACAGATTTGTATGCCTTGGTGTTGAGACATATTTAATATGTATTTGAAACATTTTCTGTTGCTGTGCAGATAACAACAAAAGCGACTACGTCATTTTTTAAGTTAACTATTTGGGCGATACAACGCCCACACAGACAATAGATACATCATTGTATTACAGATACTCGTACATACATAGTCTCAAAAGAAAAAAACGGATGACTAATACTGC
>NW_016230764.1:1134-1243 GCF_001687245.7 Rhagoletis zephyria | reverse complement strand
TTTGCCTTATTAATTCTTGTTGCTTATTTCCACTATTTCACTTTGCTAACCCAACTGCAATCAAGCGCAGCTATTCCGCTGCAATTCACTTGATCATGTCGTTGTTGGT
>NW_016230764.1:553-916 GCF_001687245.7 Rhagoletis zephyria | reverse complement strand
AATTTCGAAATATTGAAATTTCAAGCATTTCTGAAATTTACCGTTATATGAAAAGCGGCTGTAATTTTAGTCCGATTCCAATAATTTTTAACGTTTTGCTTTTATGGGGCAAGCACAATAAAAATACCGAGTTTGGTACAAATTGGTAGAACGGTAATNTTTCTGAAATTTACCGTTATATGAAAAGCGGCTGTAATTTTAGTCCGATTCCAATAATTTTTAACGTTTTGCTTTTATGGGGCAAGCACAATAAAAATACCGAGTTTGGTACAAATTGGTAGAACGGTAATTGGGCGGTGCCACGCCCATTTTCCAAAATTTTACCATAAACGTATTTCTTGGTAAAGAATTGTTGCAAGCATC
>NW_016230764.1:315-543 GCF_001687245.7 Rhagoletis zephyria | reverse complement strand
ATATTTCTTTGTTAAGAATTGTTGCAACCATCAATTTTGAATAAATTAGCTTTAATATATACTGATTTATCGAGGATTTCGTATTTCTCGAAATTACCGTTATATGGGATGTGGGCGTGTTTATTGGCCGATTTTTAAAATTTTCTGCCATTTGGTATGCTGTACCAGGGCCAACAACTGTGCCAAGTTTGGAATAAATTGGTGCAGCGGTTACCAAGATATACACAT
>NW_016230764.1:0-170 GCF_001687245.7 Rhagoletis zephyria | reverse complement strand
TTTCGTATTTCTGGAAATTACCGTTATATGGGAAGTGGGCGTGGTTACTGTACGATTTCGCCCATTTTCAATACAAACCTACATTGGATCAACGGGAACCTACATACCAAATTTCGTTTCGTATCTCAATTTTTGCTCGAGTTATCGTGTACACGGACGGACGGATAGAC
>NW_016230763.1:0-1241 GCF_001687245.7 Rhagoletis zephyria | reverse complement strand
CTGTAGTGTTTTCGGACGGTACTAGCTCTTACTGCCAATATAGGAGTATCACATATATGAATACATATAAAAAATATACTATTTTCAAAAATTGGTGACTTAGCGCAATTTTCGTGGAACACTTGATGTGGACTTACTCTTAAGTGTTTTAAGCTATTGCATTTTAGAGGACAAGTAAAATCGTCTATAAGCTTAAAAAAGGAAGACAATTAAACTTCTAGATATTATTAGGATTCAGATACCGCAATACGCGCAATTTACTATTTTCGACAGAAAATCGAAAATGATTTTGGAAGGGTAGAAAATTGCTAATTTTTTCGAAAACTTTAGTAAATCCTCTACGTTTGTAGTAAAGTTATAACACTGAACGTATGAAAAGCGTCCAGAAATGGAATCAGTAAACGGATGAAACATCTGATTTTTGTCCGTAATTCTTTTCGTTTTCTGACACGTTTTCTGTTATTTTCCTGTTCGGATGGAGATATCAAAAGCACCTTAAATGAATCTAGCCGAAAACACAAAACAATTGAAAAGCTCAGAAAGCTTCATATAATGGATTTTCATGATCTTATTTCTTATAAATATTTTTTTAATTCTTCTTCTTGCATTTTTGAACCACCTGTAGTTGAATTTCTTATCAAAGAAATTATGCATACTTACATATGTATACTGTTTATTTAACTTTTTGGGTCTTCTAAAATTGGACATTGATAATATCTGTTTCACTTTGGCCGTTTCAGTAAATAGTACATGTACGGAAGAAGAAACTTTTGAGGCTGCATTTTTTAAACACAAATACATATACACATATACGTACGAATGTGTTTGAGTGCACTATCTGCAAGAGTTTCCACCCTAACAGCGCTGAGTTTGGCGATGATCCGGCTTTGCAACGCAAGCATACAGCACACATTTGTTATTTTCTATTTCCAAGTACATTTTATTACAACCTTTCTTCACCTCTAACTTCTATACGCTTTACTTCGTATCTACTACATATTTATGTATGTTGTAAAGTATATGTACATATTTCCTTCGTTCTAAAAGGTGGTGTTGTTGTTATGTGCAATGGTGGAGTTTAAGAGGAATACACATGCACACCAAACCATACCAAAGACGTCCGAACCGACGGTAAAAATAAACAACAAACACTACGCCGCGCACGACTTCCCTGGGTGCAGCATAGCATGGCCGCCGACTCTTCTGCCATTGCCGTCGGTATCGGAAAGCATAAACGCACA
>NW_016230762.1:0-1241 GCF_001687245.7 Rhagoletis zephyria | reverse complement strand
AGCTTTGGCCAGAGCCGACAAACAAATTTAGTGCCAAATAAGAAGCCATGAAATAAACACGAAAACTTAAAGGCAAATATTGGTCATAAATTGCTGGTTATTGGAATGAAATTAACATACACATTTATGGATACAATTGAGTATATATATATTTGCCTATGAAAAAATAGGGGACATATATATTTATAAACAGCGAATGAAAGCTGTTTTAATATTGTTTTTTTTTTTGTTTTTTTTGTTTTGCGTTTGTTTTTAACAACCCATAGTCGCTTTCCACTTTTACTGCATATATTTTTTATTCAATTTTGAAACACAAAATATATTAAGTTTTTTTTTTTTTTTTACATTTTCGTGCAAATGAGCTTAAGTACGAAATTCTCTCACAAATTTGAAGAAACTATTCAAAACCATGGGGACGTAAAAACCCCATTTTCGTGTCCGAAACTAAACGTCAAATCGCACAAAATTATAAATTTAAGACTTGAGCGGCAGCGAACACAATACCGTTAATGGTTCACTTGATATTTATTTCACATATCAATCAACAGCTAAAAAAGAAACACAAATTGATTGCCTCTTTCTCTTTTCGTGTTCGATTCTAACATAGAGGCGAACGGTGAGAGAATTTTGTGTTCGTTTCTTAAGATATCCCACTCTTGTAAGGCAAAAAAGGGCACATTATTTGCCCTTTGGAGCTTTGGTTAGCTAGACAAGAACAAGAAGACAAAAACAGGCCCTTTTAACATCAAACGATTTTGCACCGTGGAAGAGCAACATTTTTTGGAAGAAACGAAATCGCCATTAATGAATTAAAAGGGCATAGACCTCAAGCATATTTTGTTTCGTGTTTGGTGTTTATGATAGTTCTTGTTGTTGTTGTTGTTGCTGCATTGTTGTCATTGTTGTGCTGTATTCGTAACCGTTGGTATTTATGTTGGAGCTTCTTTGTTTCGAAATTGTTTTTGTGATCGTGTTTTAAACGTAACAATTATACTGGTTTGATAATCTAATACTGATTCTAACTCTTTTCACTTCCTATTCATATGAAATACATCAATTACTCGTTTATATGTATGTATAATACTTGAACAACAATGACAATCATTTGGTTGCGGCTAACTTCAACAGACTTCAAAAATACCTATGGATCTCTTAAAAGCGGTGCAGAAGAAAAACTTCGAGGCGATTTGTTTGAAAAGTCCTGAAAACATTTGCACCTCCACGCCGCGTAAAAGCACATC
>NW_016230761.1:0-1241 GCF_001687245.7 Rhagoletis zephyria | reverse complement strand
GTACAACACCACAGCTTTCTTCCCATCACTGCCGTCTAAATTCGCATCTAGGTGGTTTAAAAGATAGCACTATTTTCGTGTCCTGACTTTTATTGCATACAGCGCACCGTTCAAACGTTTTGCTCCGTTTCATCTTGGTTTCCTTACATTAAATATTTAAGCNCTTTTATTGCATACAGCGCACCGTTCAAACGTTTTGCTCCGTTTCATCTTGGTTTCCTTACATTAAATATTTAAGCAAAGTCGAACGTATTTACTTATTACCAAACTTAAATGTACTTACTTGCTCTTCTCGGCGGTTTATCTCTTAACAATTTCACGTTTATTAAGAAAATTTGTTGCTTGAAAAATTTGTGTGTATTTTTTTTTTAAATTCAAATTTGAAATAAAAAAACACATTTTCAAATGGGTTAACAATGCATTTAAATTTGACATTATAGCCTGTTTCTTATGAGAGCAATGTCACAATCAATCACACTTTGTTGAATACATTTTGGTTATGCCTTGCTTTAAATATAAAAATTTTTCTCTGCCTCTTGTATGCCCTGGCATATAAACACAATTGATATGAAAGTGCCTGAGTTTCATATGGAAGGGCAAAGCAAACGCCCTCTCATTGAAGCTCAGGCACTCCAGTAAAATGTACAAATTTACACAAACAAATATAGAATAAAAAAATTATAAAAAATATGTCAGCACTGAAAAAAATTTATATTATAAATTGATTTCATATTCGTATATACTGAACGTGAACACGAAATTTATAAAAAAAAACACATGGCGTTTTTGCAAAAATTGTCAGTGCAAATCGTAGTATATTTTGAGCTTTGTAATTATTAGACGAATGGCGGAAAATTACTTGTAACGTCATTTTTGTAACTTTCTACCAAAACGTTTTAGAAAACTTGAAAGGGGATATAAAAATTTATTGATTTCCCATCTAAATTGAATATAAATCCCTGGGAGCATCACATCGCGTAAAGTTGATAGGATTGCACAAATTTTTATAACGTCGGATTGCAGAAAAAAGAAATTTCGCGACTTTGAGGGAAAATATCAACAATTGGCCGGCGAACTTCCCGCAAAAAAATAAAATTATAAATTGAGGTTGGAGAAACCCCGACCCCTCATTAAATTTTATTGCATATTGCTTCAATGGTGCTATCATTATTAACGCTTTAATGTGGGTCTTTTATAAGCGAGGAGTATCCCAAGGAAAATGTAAAATTTGAGCTTGCAAT
>NW_016230760.1:0-1241 GCF_001687245.7 Rhagoletis zephyria | reverse complement strand
TCACACCCTAGGATTGTTCTATATCGAAAAAAGTATACCCCTAATTATTATTTTTTTAATTTAGGATCAAAAAATATTTAGAGGTCGCTCAAAGCGCTCAAGGTTTTCCATGTATTTTTATATGGGTAAAATACAATTTTTCGTTGAAATGGTATAGAATTCTTGAAACTCAATATTTTTCGATCGGAAAGCTCTGGTTCTCTTGAGGAGACTTTCAATAATAATACCCAATTGTTTATTTAACCATTTTTTAATACTAACGATTTTTTATTACATGTTACAATTTCGGCATGTGACTCAAAAAAAAACTCTAAAATAAACACAAATTGTGGTTTCCAAGACATGTACGAAGTGATTAGCACAGCTGCATCGTTCAACTTGTCAACTCGCGGGAAATTCCCCGATTTGCAGGGAATTTCGGTTTAAGTGGCAATCGGGGAATGGGCAATTTTTTCGGGGAGCTGGGTGTGTTATTTTTATATCTTAAAGTAACCAAATTATACGGATATGTTGATTTTTAACCATTTGACCCTTTTTGGAGCGGCATTTTTTCATTTGAATAGCAATATCTCCACAACAAGAGTTTTCCTAGATATAAGCTATATGCCAGATGAAAGCTAAGGTTTTGGGCTAGACTTGTGGAAACTCAGAATGAAATCGACTGACCAGTTTTTGAGAAAATTCCCCAAATGTATATTTTCAGCAGCCCGATTTTTAGTTTTCAGCATTAAAGCATTAGTTTNGCAATATCTCCACAACAAGAGTTTTCCTAGATATAAGCTATATGCCAGATGAAAGCTAAGGTTTTGGGCTAGACTTGTGGAAACTCAGAATGAAATCGACTGACCAGTTTTTGAGAAAATTCCCGAAATGTATATTTTCAGCAGCCCGATTTTTAGTTTTCAGCATTAAAGCATTAGTTTCACATCAATGACATGGATTGCGTATTATGGCCTCAGTGGTAGTTTATAAAATTGCCTTTTTTCGAATTTCAGGCAGCAGCCACGCCCACGCAGACATACGAATCAAAACATCCTGCAACAAAAGCTTCTTAGTTTTTATTGTAAAAAAATTAAATGAAGGTACGTACAGACGCCACATACACACCAAAGCATCTCGTAGTGGAGACACGAACCAAAACACATTTACTTCTATATCTTTCCAACTAGTAGCCGGTACTTAATATATAAGTTATCGTTTGAGAGGTATTGGCCTATAGAATAACACTAAATATGTTGGGT
>NW_016230759.1:0-1241 GCF_001687245.7 Rhagoletis zephyria | reverse complement strand
TATCGATAGCAAAATCGATAACAAAATCAATAAAAACATCGATAACAAAATCGATAAATATATCGATAACAAAGTCGATAAGACCACCAGGCTTGGTAAGGCTTGTTAGTTACGAGATCCTTAACCTAACCCAGACCACATTCATTTACAGATTAAAGTAAGTTGTTCATGATCAGCTCATAGAAATAACTCTTTTCCCGTTTTGAATTTTAATTTATTTAAAATCATTTTTGTAAATAGCCGTAAAGATTTCGCTTCATTTGGGGCCTTGGCCATTAACTATTGCCAAACTCAAGCACCCATGTCCAGAAAATCAGAAGATCGTTAAAGGTGAACATTAGGGCGGGTCTTAAAACGCAAAATGTTTGATACGAAAATTGTATAGGTCTTAACAGGTGCTACATATTTTAATCCCTTATTCTTGAAACTAAATCTTGGTTCTCTGCGACAACCTCTGCGGAATGAGCTTGAAAAACTTGTGTAGATCAAATCCGTAAGTTATTTCCTATCACAAAATTATAAAAAAAAATCAATTAGGCAAATTAAGAGTAGGTTACATCAATATTTTAATGACTTAATCTTTATTTCCTACTTATTTAATTTTTTAATTCATTAAAATATTGATGTTACTTTTATTCTGTTCAATTAATTTTTTTATGATTTTATGATAGGAAATAAATTCCGGATTTGATCTACACAAGTCGTTGTAAAAACGTATTTTAAAAATTCACAATTCTCAAGCTCATTAATATCAACCATATTTGTTTTTCGACCCGCCCTAGTGAACATAAATATAATCAGATGCAAGTAGCCAGGGTGCTATAATAATATCAATAAATTCGATTTGATGTATTTTTTTTTTTTGGTATGACTGCAAAGTAATCACCACTTCGATGTCATTAAAAAGATTGAAGATTCTCTCATTGTACATAGATTTATCGTTGTGTAGTTAGTTTGATTGTAGGAGTTAATGCCATTAGCACATTTCAAGGTTGCTTACTGATGCTATGATTACCTTTTAGCTTCAAATAAAATAACTGCTAATATAAAATGCTAAAAGTGTATGGATTAAATGAATGATTCTATCAATAAGTGCCAGCTTTTCAAGTGGCAGCAGCACTCAAGCAATGTCAACAGCTGCAATTGAATGAATGTATATACCAGTACATAGTACATACTAAAGTTTTAGTAGCGTATTGTAACGGGTGATTTTTTTGAGGTTAGGATTTTCATGCATTAGT
>NW_016230758.1:0-1241 GCF_001687245.7 Rhagoletis zephyria | reverse complement strand
AGACAAAAGATGCGTGAAATATCACCTGTAGTCGTGAAGAGGTCAGCACGCAAGAAATCAAGAGTTAACAAAACGTTGAACTCTAAATTTCTACCAACAAAATAAAAAACATATTAATATAGGCAGACCTCAACATTTCAGTTTAGTTCGTATTGTCATGTAAAATTAATTAAAATTTTTTAACGCTTGCTTGCTTGCCTTGCCTGTTACGCATTGTCTCGACATTTAAGGCAATTAATATAATTTGGTCTTTAAATCAATTAACTGTCAATGCTATACAACACGCGTGCTAATTTTAATAAAATTAACAAATCAAGACAATAAAAAATGAGAAGAAACTTGCGGGGACTTAATCGCCGCTTCACTAAAAATGTTTACACTTTTGCGAAGCTGAAATAGCAGAATCATCAATTTTAAACAACAGTAAAGTTACTCAAAACAAGTATTTAGATCGTTTAAATTTTATGAGTTTTGTATGGTCTAAAAATCATATTGATTTTTTAAATAAAAATTAATTAAAATACGGTAAAGTGGCGGGAAGGGGTTGCAGGTTTGCAGATATTTTCTATTGGCGGGTATTAGGCACCTTAATCTAATTATGGAAAAATGCCTAAATTTCTAATAGATTTAAGTATGCAGTCAGAGATGCTAAGCGCTTCCCTTGGAGAAGCATCTTTCAGAAGATGTAAAGTACTTCAGAGGGCAGCAGATTGCGATTTGACAACTAGTAGCAAGGAAACTGTAGAGCTTCTATAAGAAACCCATTTTCAGTAATGTCACCGCTTCTGTGGAATATAGCAGTAGGCAGCCCTCTTCGAGAACTTGAAGATATTAGCGGTCAGATAATTGCATACGCCGACGATATTTTAATAGCTATCTCGGGTATACATCTCTCCACATTGACCGATCTGATTGAAATATCTCCCAACAAACTATCCCTGTGGTGTAAAGGGCGGGGACTGGAAGTGAATCCCGAAAAAAACCGGACCTTGTGCACTTCACTAGGAAGTACAAGTTACCTGATATCGGTAATATAGTAGAGTAAGAGATCAAATATCTAGTTCCCATAGCGGATAGAAAAC
The DNA here is from genome assembly GCF_001687245.7 of Rhagoletis zephyria. Lineage (NCBI taxonomy): Eukaryota > Metazoa > Arthropoda > Insecta > Diptera > Tephritidae > Rhagoletis > Rhagoletis zephyria. The sequence goes on along the minus strand of NW_016230758.1, from coordinate 159 downwards.
AAAATTGGGCGCCCAAAGTAATACACACTGGCTAAGTGGATACAGCGGTAGTTAGGCCATTTCTCTATCACGATATAATGGTATGGTGGGCCACCTTTGTGAGAAAGGGGTTAACTTTAACAAGTAAGAAAGTCTAAGTTCGGGCGGAGCCGAACATTA
>NW_016230757.1:0-1241 GCF_001687245.7 Rhagoletis zephyria | reverse complement strand
GCAGCAGTTTGAAATTTTCACATCATTGGACTAAAAATGTTCTATATATTACTATAGCCCACTTCTGTATCGGTGACAAAAATCTTTTTACAACAAATTTAAATTTTTCATATTTTTTCCGCATTGTATTTTCAGAAGAGTATTTTTCCCAATATCCAACAGTTTCAATAATATGCTATGATATTTTAAAATAATCGGACCAAATTTGGTGTAAATCGGTAAGGCGGTTATCGCTATATACTTCTGTATATTTATAAGTGGGTAGTGCTAAGCCCCGTGCTAACAAGTAAAAGAGATAAATCACATANAAAGCATTCGAGTGGCAGTGAAGTGAAGTTTGGAGAGGCATAAAATTTACTGCTTGTTGCACAATTTTTCGAGGCACTTTGCATGCACGAGCAATTTTTTGGGTTACACAGTTAGGGAAGGAAACTAAGGTACAGCAAGTTAATGCGGTGATAGAGCAGAAAATCGAAATGCAGTAGTGGGTATACCCATAGAGGAAGCAGAAATAAATAAAATGCAAAAATTTGCACTAAATGCGATCTGTGGTACATTTTTTGTCAGTGTGTTACCTTTTTGATTGTCAGCCTAACTGCTGCACCTATTTTATCGATTTGGCAATAAACTGAAATAGTGTTCTGTACTCTTTTTTCTCTAAATATTTAGGTTCTAGCTATGACATTTTCATTACCATCCCCTCCATCATTTATTCTTCTAGTTATGTATGCGTGATATACATACATAGCATACTGTAAGCAAATGCTAATACATATGTACTTATCTTCATACATTCATAGTTATGCACTACGAGTATGTCGCTTGGCAGCAGGTTTAACCATTTTGACAATTTTCCACATGAATAAATATTCGCATGGCATACTTTTCATTTGCGGCGGATGTTGTTTGCTAGCCTGAAATTTATTGCTATCTTGTCATTTCGTTTATTAAAATGAGAAATTTCACTTTTTCGATATTTTTATTGTTTTTATAGTTGAACTTTCTGCAGGCACATTGAATCGTAAATAGAAGTCTCCAACTAGGAAACTGATGCATTAAAAATATAGCTTAGCGCTTTTCACTGGACTTGAAATATGCAAAATCCTCAATGCCAACATTTTAAAACAAAATGGTATAAAAATAAATAAAAGAAAATACAAAAAAATTAAATTAAATTAAATAAAATAAAAAAAAAATAAAATAAAATAAAAAATAAATAAAATAAAATAAAATAAAATAAA
>NW_016230755.1:0-1241 GCF_001687245.7 Rhagoletis zephyria | reverse complement strand
TATTTAACCATTTTTTCATAGTAACTATAATTTATAAGTCCGCCAAAAACCCCAAAAAAATGCAAAGGAGGCACCACTAAAAAATCGTTAGTATAAAAAAAAAGATTAAATAAACAATTGGGTATTATTATGGGAAGTCTCCTGAAGATAACCAGAGTTTTCCGGTCGAAAAATATTGATTTTCAAGAATTCCATACCATATCTACGAAAAGTTGTTTTCCCCTTATCTTTAAACGCTTTGAGCGACCTCTAATTATTTTTTGATTTCAAAATAAAAAAATAGGGTTATATTTTTTCTACTGTACCGCCAAAAGCGGTACGAATGGTTACCGTAATGATACCCTTATTGTTATACTACATTGCACTGAATTTTTGAAATAATTTTTTGAATTAATCATTTTTTAATTTCAAAGTCCTTTTAAAAAAAACCTGACGTCAGAGAGAAAAACTAAGTACGCAGTTATACAATAACTTAGCCATAGTTTCACGAATATGTCCAGCAAGATAAAATAAATAGCATGTTTAGATAAAATCTATGATAAAAGTTCTCCATTCTACCAAAAGATGATCCTTCATTGTCCTCTTTGAACAAAAGCTAAGGAGAAGACAATGTTATAGAAACGAAAACACAATGCAAAATTTCTACGGACTTTTCTTAGGTTTTTTCGTCGTTCATCTTTTAAGGCGAATTGAACGTTTTAGTTCTGAACGAAACAACGAATCCGCCTTTAAATTTTATAAGACATATTTTTCACTGTGTGGGAAAGAACTATTATTCTATGTAAATACAAATAGTACATACATGCTTACATATAAACGTGTGACCTATCTTGATAACGAACAACTTGGTCATAATCTCATAATGATCAAATTGAAAATCGCAAAACTATCTCCTCTTTGCAGGGGGCCGCCGTCAATGACTGAATCGGTCTTATCAGCTGGTCTATGAGTATTGCCATGTCATGGCAGTGCATATGTACATACATATAAAACAACAACTGGGGAAATTTTCAAATTGCATTTGTTTACAAAAAACAACAAACTGAAATACACACATACCTTTCATGTTGACAATGGCAAGTCCAAGATGAGTTTAGAATCTAAACTTTAGATGAATATTTTAGAGATGTGCATGGCATGGAGTAGTGAATGCCGATTATTAAATGTACAAAGTTTTAGAATTAAGTAAAATATAATAATTGAAGACTTTTTATGAGTAGCACTATTTATTCAACGAATCA
>NW_016230754.1:1088-1243 GCF_001687245.7 Rhagoletis zephyria | reverse complement strand
TTTTTTTTTTATCGCGTGCATTCATTTACATACGTACAACTCTGCCTCGTAAAGTGTATTTGCGGTTGTTGTGTGTGTGTATGGTGGGCGTAGGGGAGACCTTTTTACATTTTCACAACTGGCTTATTTGTCTTCTTTCTGCAATGAAAAAAAAA
>NW_016230754.1:0-1078 GCF_001687245.7 Rhagoletis zephyria | reverse complement strand
AAAAAAAAACAAAAGGAAGGACAAATTTTAATAAATTATTAAGAAAAAAGGGGTTTGCTACTTGAAACGAGTACAGGATACATAAGCGCAGAACATTTAAAAGAACATCAAAGAAAGTGTGTACAAATTTTAACTATTTTCCATAAATTAAAGATCTACAAAAAATTTTTTCTCATTAAATGGTAAAAAGACAAAATTTCGACTTGCTTACAATTTTTCACTTTTAACCATTCTTTAGAAAGAAAAAATATCTAAACAAATTTTTCAAAAAAGTTATTTTAATTTCATTTTCGTTTTCTAAGGAAAAGTCTTAGGAATTAAGGCAATTTCGTGCGTAAAAATTAACACAAACATATATGTTAAGGCACCTGAAAACTTTTTAATGTAAATATTTATAATTTTTATGGCAGAAGCTAAATTAGCTGGTAGCTTTGGTCTTAAAAAATAAAAAACATGTATGTTGAAATATTTTTTATTTTTATTTTTTGTTTTTGTGACTCGGCCTAAAATATAGGTTGATATATTATGTAAGTAAATTGTCCACATTTTCTTCACTCTTATTGCACAATAAATTTTTAAATTATAATTGAGCAAAAAATCCTGAAACTCCTTCAGATACTTACAAGTACTGGATAGACAAATGTGTCCGCAGTATCCTTGCCCATGGCATTGCGTGCTATACACCTGTAAGCGCCCATATCTTCCCATTTGATATTCGAGATCAACAAATCGCCAGAGGGTAGAATTTTGAAACGATGATTTTGTTCAATCAATTTGCCCTCGCCATTCATCCAGAAGACCTCAGCACGTGGGCGAGCATGCACCTTACAAGGCAACACAATATTCGAATCGACCAAATCCAAATGGAGCTTTTCATTGTAAACAATGCGTGGTTTTTGTGGGCCAGGGAATGGTTTATCACGCACCTGCACCAGCTCTTTCATATCCGGTTGCGGATAGACGATTGTTGAGCTGTAAATGGTCTTGCCGCCGGTACGACCGACGCAAGTGTAAGTGCGCGCCTCACTTAGCATATGATCGATGATATGCACGGAACGAACGCGCACAATGGCGCTTG
>NW_016230753.1:0-1241 GCF_001687245.7 Rhagoletis zephyria | reverse complement strand
TAATACCCTTGTGCACAAGTGCGCTCGGGTATAAAAATTTATAAACCACGTTAGTAGTAGTAGTAGAATTAAACTTAAGTAGTAAGTAAAAAACAAAAGTGCGTTCTGCTTAAAAGTAAAAATATTAGTTCACTTTGTCTTACTTGTCTAAATTTAAGCATATTGATTTTTAAGTAAATTCAGTTCTTTTTAAGCTTATATGTATATGAAGAACTTCGAAAGTTTGTGTCGTACTTAAATAACATATAGAGTCAGTCAATAAAGTTTAGGTACAGCGAAGTTTTTACAATACCGGCAACTATTTTTTAAATATTTTATTTTCCCCTAATTTTTTATACGCTATGGTTAGTTCTACACCAAAAACCCCAAAAATCAGAGTTCCAAACCTTATGCAAAATTAAAGAAAATTCCCCAAAATTTCCATCCAAATATTGCAATTTACAATCTTTAGAAAAAAGTTATGTACGCAGTTTTTTAGCCCATTCAATTTTAGTATAACAAAGTGCAAGTTTGGGGTAGCTAGGACCAGTGTACGAAAATAAACTATATTGTACAGTGCTATTTCGTTTCGATTACTTCAACAGTTCGGTACAATACGAAAACAAAACGGCTGAGTTCACTTTGCGATAGTACACTACAGTAGTTTAGTAGTTAGAGACGAAACAACAAACGAAATGAATCATGCAGAGAAAAATATATGTATGTATGTAGTACATGTTTTTTAATTGAATTGGATATGAAAATTGACAAAAAAAAATATTTTTCACGTAACTGAAACGTTTGCATACATATAAAACGTACGCTATGGTACAATTGNATTCGTTGTACCTAAACTTTATTGACTGACTGTATTAAGGTAGCTGTGCTGGATTGCATAAAAAAAATAATAATTTGTCTTTTCTTAAAAAAAGGTAGCTATGGTGGCTTGCATTTTTAAATAAATTTAGTGAGAAAGTGGTAATTATTTTGACACTTTTTTTTTAGATGCCTTTTTTCAGCAACTGCTTTGCCTTTATCAATCGTCCTTCAGGATCTTGGCCTTTGTTTATGGAACCACTAAGTATAATGATTATTAAGCATCTCAAAAACTATACCAGCGTGATTACCGACGTATCCTTTTGAGAGGTAGCCGCACCCGAATAAGACCCAAATTTTTCAGGTCTAAATTTCAGTAGGATGCGTCTGTATGGCCTTTTCAAGTTTATAAATTATCATTATTTTTAAGTGGAAAAATAAAACTC
>NW_016230752.1:0-1241 GCF_001687245.7 Rhagoletis zephyria | reverse complement strand
CAGCTCCAGTACCGGAAGTACTGACTGCTGCGACGAGCCGAGCGGTAGCTGCCGTACTCGCGCATCGCCGCCAGCCGGCCCTCGTTCAGAGCCCAAAAGTGGCGGCCATTGTCCACCACCAGCTCGTAGGCGGCCTTCGTCAGCGAGAAGCGGCTCAGCTTGAAGTGCAGCGAGTGGTCGACGATGATGGCGAAGAGGGAGAAGAGGCTGCTACTCTGGAAGGTGGTCAGCGTGAAGAAGTGGAAGTTGTTCAGCAAAAAGACCAGCAGCGGGTAGTGGAGGAAGAGCTGCTCGAGGTTGGCCACCTCGAAGATGGCCGTGAAGTAGAGCGTGCGGAACATGAGCGCCAGGAGAATGGCGTACTCGAGGTACTTGCCCAGGCGGAAAAGGGTGCTCTTCTTGGCGGTGAGGCCAAAACACAGGCGGACCTGCTGGTGGTCATAGTCGAACTGGACGCGGTACAGAAAGGACATGAAGGGTGAGGGGCTGAAGTAGAGGATGGGAGTGCGCAGAAGGAGCCTTATCTTATCGAAAACGGTTTGAATGTTCATGACTGAGGTGTTTTAAGTTTGTGAGTGTGTTTGCAAGCAGGGTGGAAGGTGAATTATTTGAGAACGTTTGCTGAACTTACAAAACCTTTAAAATGGTAAAAATGACATTCACAACCACATTAGTTGTGCAACCCCAAACTATGGTGCATGGTAACGTGTTTTTTCTTGATAAAAATTTAATTAATTTTAGCTCCTTTTGTGCTTTGTGCAAGTCATATGCGCTTTTGGCACTTATTAAATCAAGAAAAAATGGTTGCAGTGAAGAAGATTTTTCCTTTAAAAATGCTCCTTTTTTTGTCGTTTAATTGATTTTTGGGTGTTGCTTGAAATGAAAACGTTTTTAAAGGTAGCATGAACAGAACACTTCTACTACCCTTGTACATTTGAATGCATTCTAGTGCTTAAATACTAGAAAACTCAAACATTTTAAATGACAATGCAGCCACCACTCATCTACTTTGAAATTCTACTTTAAAAGTGGTAGTCACAAACGGCCCATGTGAAAAAGAAGATCGAATGTCACCCTAGACTAATTTGCTTGATCGCCCAAGCTTGACAATGTTGAAAACGGAGACTAGTTAGTGACGGGGTAAAAGTAACTGCTGAAGACAGGTACATAGCGTTGAAAAAAAACACAAGGGCAAAGGAAGAAACAAATGGTTTCACATGTTGGACAGATAGTCTTTTCAT
>NW_016230751.1:0-1241 GCF_001687245.7 Rhagoletis zephyria | reverse complement strand
CCAGCCACAGCGATCGAGAACATAACATCAGAAGACCGTAAACAGTCACTGCAAAATTTTACACCTTCACGATTTTCAACTTTTGATCTGCGGGACGCAGATCTTTAAAGGGGAAGGAGTTATNCAAGAGAATGGTAACACAACACGATCAATAACCCATGGGAAGTGCAGCATAGGCAATATTGGCCTGCACGCGCAACTCATCGATTGCGAAATACCTGATGGTGGTGGGAACTGCAACGTTAACATAAGTAGGGTAGAGTAATAGGTTTGCTGTTAAGAATCAATTATGTTTAGAGTTAGTTATGATAGTGAGTGCCATCAGTGCACAATAAAATTCGACTTGTCGATTCAACCGAATCTTGTGTTGTCATTGTTATTGGCGAACTGCTGGTTCGCCACAGCTTTAATTTTTTTCAAGGTTCCTATTCAAGGATCCTTAAGTTATATGCTAATATATTTTAAAAAGCTACCTACGTACCGAATTTTAAGCAAATCGGACCGTAAATACGATTTTTTCGAATAGATCGGTCCCTGGTCCACTTCTCGGAAAAAATGGATCATATGTGCAAATATATGCTAAAAAGCTACTCATGTACCGAATTTTGAGCAAATCGTACCATAAATGCGATTTTTTCGAATAGATCGGTCCCTGGTCCACTTCTCGGAAAAAATGGATCATATGTGCAAATATATGCTAAAAAGCTACTCATGTACCGAATTTTGAGCAAATCGTACCATAAATGCGATTTTTTCGAATAGATCGGTCCCTGGTCCACTTCTCGGAAAAAATGGATCATATGTGCAAATATATGCTAAAAAGCTACTCATGTACCGAATTTTGAGCAAATCGTACCATAAATGCGATTTGTTCGAATAGATCGGTCCCTGGTCCACTTCTCGGAAAAGGTGGATCACATATGTTAGTATATGCTAAAAAGCTACCTGTGTAGAGAATTTTAAGGAAATGGGACCGTAAATACGATTTATTCGAATAGATCGGTCCCTGGCCAACTTTCCGGAAAAAATGGATCATATATGCTAAAAAGCTACTTACGTACCAAATTTTAGGCAAATCGGAATATAATACGATTTTTTCGAATAGATCGGTCCCTGGCCAACTTTCCGGAAAAAATGGATCATATATGCTAAAAAGCTACTTACGTACCAAATTTTAGGCAAATCGGAATATAATACGATTTTTTCGAATAGACCGGTCCCTGGCCCACCTACCCGAAAAA
>NW_016230749.1:0-1241 GCF_001687245.7 Rhagoletis zephyria | reverse complement strand
TCGCTCGCGATCTCGACGGTGCACGTTGTATCCGGCGCAATTCAACAATACTAATACCGCAGCTATTAGTATTCCATGCCTTCCCATGAAGGCAGTTATCTCCTCGATCTTGCTCTGGAGTCCGTTACAGTTAAATTATAGCACCTTTGTGTGCCTTGGGAGACCGATTGTGATGTGCGGTGTTAAAGAGTTGTGTTGCCTGCCGGCCCCCTGCTGTACGTGCTGCAAAAGGGTGTGCTGCCTTGTGGTGGTGGCTGGCGTCGTCGCGGGGGAGGGATGCGACGGGGCAGCACACACATAGTCACTCGTCCAATCTCGTGTGTTGCGAAGACCTGAGCACGCCCTAAAGTGGCACCAGCCGAGGCAAGAGTTGCACTTGACTGATGTCACGTTACGGTATATTTTGGACTGACAAACAGAGCAGATTGTCGGAGGGACTAGGAGTTGCCGGCGGCGGTGTGTGGGTGCTATTGTGTTTGTTTGTGTGTCTATTGTTGTGTTGTGTTGGGGTGTGGGTGTGTTGATTGTGTGCTGCCCAGGCGGGCGGTGGTTTGCCGTGGAGGCGGTCCGGTTCGCACAGCATGGGGCCACGAACGACGTGGTCCATTGCCGGTGTGTACGCAGGCGCGAGCAGTTACGGAGGTGACTCCACCAGTCACTGGCATTGCACCTGACCGAGGTGGAGGTTGTATGCAGTCGTCTCTGGCATACGCAGCAGGTGTAGGTTTCTGGTCCTGGGTTTGACTCTATGCCAGCCCTGAGTGGAAAGGTGCGGAGAAGGTGTAGCCCTAGGATCGATGATGGATTTCGCCGACCTAAACGGGGTTAGATCACCGAAACAACAGCCCTTGGTCGGGTAAAACCCAAGCCATTCTGGTACGCAGAACCAGCTGTCGTGGGAATGTAATTGATGCTTTTATCTCCCTGAGCGAAGCGCCCATGTCCACCGCGTGGAACACATTCAGTGCGGAGCCGCACTTCGCTAGCTCGTCCGCTGCCTCGTTTCCATAAATTTCCCTATGTCCCAGGACCCATATTAGAGGTTTTGTCAAGAGATTTCGCACTAAATTTAAATGATTGTAAATAAAAAAAAAGCAAAAATATGCAAAATTAGGTATTTTTGCAAAATATGCAAAATCATACATTTGCTGCAAAATATGCAATTGATCGTCAAGACACTCGCAAATTTAACTTTTCCCTGCGATCAGTTTGTGTCAACAATTTATATGATGAGAAAAGGA
>NW_016230748.1:0-1241 GCF_001687245.7 Rhagoletis zephyria | reverse complement strand
ATAGCTTTACTAAGAATAAAATCAGTGCAATCGATCAAATATTCTAGCAAACAAAAGCTAAATTTTATAAATGCCGACTTTGACGCTTTTTATGGACAACAACTTTGTTCCCTCTAAATCTATTCTTTCGATTTTTGAAAAAAAAAGTTTTCCTGTCAATTTGGAATCATTCTTTTTTCTGAGGTTAGGTCTGTATGGTAGGTATGCTTTAAATCAAATCGATCACGCCATTTTTTTGTTTTTGTTTTTTTTTTTCTTGATTTATGATCATAAATGTTCATACCGAAAATTGAGGCTCTACGCCGACTCCTTCTATTTTTTTCCAAAAAATGTATGGGGCTGTACCACTGTGCGCCGTGATGAAGAACACATGGCATGACTGCTTATGTTCAAACATCTACCCAAACGTTGTTGCAGTTGTTTTTTAGATAACTCAACTGACAAATTGCTTGTTGCTGGCCAGCGATGCAACAATCAATTGTTAGTGGATAATTCCGCATGCGGTCAAAATTTAGATACAGTACATAACATGTGTCACGGATAAACATTTGCAAATACATAGGTACATACGTACGGTATTTTCATATACAAATACATACTTGCATATGAACATACATATCCATATACTTTATATTGGAGTACAGTCAGCTCATCTTATTAGCATAACGGAGTTCAACATGTCCGAAAAAAGTTCGAGGTCTTTATTATATAAATATTGGTATAATCACAGTTCTGATAACACAAAAATGCAAATCTTTCTACAAATCGTAACTTATTTTCTATATATGTATGTATTTTAGTGCCCAGAAAGCTTATAAATTTCGCTTTCAATATAAAGTAATCGACCGAGCAGAAAAATGTTGTACATACCTAAGCTCAATTATTATGTCATGGAAGAGATTTTAGCCTCATATAAATACATGTTCTCGTCACGTCCTAACAGTAATAAAAGCCGGGTTACAACTTTTTCTTTGGCATGGACCCAACCCGGTCTAATGTACAATATACATATGTACGTATGTATGTATTGTATGTAAATGCGCAAGTACACCACTACGCCACTATNCGCATGGACCCAACCTGGTCTAATGTACAATATACATATGTACGTATGTATGTATTGTATGTAAATGCGCAAGTATGTACATTCTACGCCACTATAAACTGCACATGAAAGCGCTTTATTATTTGTGCGAACTCCTCATACCCACTTTTCAATTTGACCAATAAGCACGAAAAAC
>NW_016230747.1:0-1241 GCF_001687245.7 Rhagoletis zephyria | reverse complement strand
CGGCACTAGATTTAAAACCAGTATTGGATGACGCTGCGAAGATAACAGATGCCTGCGAAATTAAAATACATCTTTGGTTTTTTTCTAGCACGTCGAGCATTTTTTATTGATGACATGTATATTTTAGAATTTCTAGCAATTTGCATGAAAACCCCATAAGTAAACAAATAAATCAGAAAAACATATGTAGCTTCGAAGTTAACGCTAAGAAAATTGATAACAGTCGGTTTCACCAGCAGTTTAAATGGAAAATGTTTTTTTTTGCTGTCAGTTTCCATATAACATTCAAAACATTAAAATCATTTTTCACTTAAATTGCTTTCATGAAATAGGCTGTAAAAGTTATTAACTTAGCGTACTGGCATTAACTTGGAAGGTTTGGAAAAAACCATTGCCGAATATTTTCCCACCATTGACTCTGAGGATGTCTACAGCTGGATAACAAACCCGTTTTCATGTGACAAGAAAAGTTAACCTACTGAGATGACAAACTAAGCTTTTGAAAATCTTCTGGACATCAGTGAAGACAGCACTTTGAATATTAAATACTATGAAGGTGCAAGAGATTTCTGGATGCAAATGTCTGCAGAAATCGCTGCTGTTGGCAAGATTGCATTAAAAATACTAGTGACTTTTACTTTTACATTTCTATGTTTGCAACAAATTCTTACATGAACAAGTAATNGTCGGATTTAAACCAAACTAGAATGGGACCAGCTGTGAGGTAACACCTTCCCTTAAAAAAAAAAATAGAATTAAAGTAATCTAGTGGCTAGAGTATTTTTTTTTATGCAGAAATGCATCTAGATGCTCTAGGAATATTTCGGCATCAAAAAGAAAATTTTGAAAAAATGTCGCTTACGTTATTTTGGCGGTTAGGTCTCGATGTGTATATTTGTACAGTTCTGGGCATAAACTAAGTTTGGTAATTTTTTGTTGAATTTGGTAAGTTTTTCCGGTGGTTTTGGTAAAAAATAAAAAAAATATTGTGGCAACACTGATTATGAGTACGATTGCAAGTAATCGTATTACCATATAACAACAAGCATTGGGCATTATTGGCTTTTCTTAAAACTATAAACTTTAATTGGCACTCTTACTCTGACAGTTTGGGCATAGGTGGTAACCACGCGCTAAAATTACGAATAACGAACTTAGAAGGAAAGGAACCTCTGTGAGAGCGAGAGCGTAAATAAAAGATGGTCGATGCGGTTGTGACATACACCATAGAAGCTGCACCT
>NW_016230746.1:0-1241 GCF_001687245.7 Rhagoletis zephyria | reverse complement strand
CGGAAGCCCCTCTTCTCCGGCAACACAGAAAGGCGAATTCTACTTAGTACGGGTTATATTCCCTAAGCGCGGCCGAAGGTAGAATCAAGAGCAATAGGTGGTGGGCCTAACAAAGTGCGTGTTTTCAATGGCTTAGAAGAAGCTGTTGTTGCATTAACTGGATTGGGAACCAGTTCTTCAGGCATAGGAGGAGTTTTGGCTTGTNTATGTAATATCAAACAATTTTACTATAAATAAGCGTGTCATGAGTGTTTTTTTAACTCCTTTTCACTTTGTTTTCTTTCATTCAGCTGTCTTCGAAAAACAACTGACAGCTGGCAATGCTGCACATGTTTCTGCAAGGGTTGCAGCATGTGGATTTTTCGTTTTTCGTAGCGTAGCTACGAATAACGAATTACGAAAATTCGGGTTCTTGAATAAGGGGGATTATTTCGACCTTTCTCCCAGTACAGCGGAGCTCAACCAATTACCTCCGAAAAATTAGTTCAGTTCTACTTATGCAGCAACTAACTTCAAATTCAGGTATAATCACCTAGCAGCCTCATTGAGATAAACCAAATGTTTACACTTTTGATATATGTATTTGCAAATAGTTCAATATTAGTTGAAAAACATCTAACTGTGGGCAATTAATAATTTCAGCATAAAAAGTCATCTATAAAAGAAACATACTGAATTTGCATTGCTTTAAGCCAAATGCATTTTAAAGTAGTTGAAATCAAATGCATTGCACACAATTCAACTGAACATTTGAAAGCACATTTACATGTCTGGCTGTAGCTGAGCGTGCAAAGATGTGCTACAATTGGTCTCGGCCAAGAATCTCCATGTTCAAATCTCATTAGGCGAAACATTTAATTTAAAATCTTAAATTTCGGGTTTTCTTATTTATGAAAAAATCATCTGTGAAGTGCAGAACGAAAGCGTAATCAAGCAACCGACTTTAAAGTGCTTTAAGCCAAATGTGTTTTAAAGTAGTTGAAATCAAATGCAGAGTCGGATAAGTGACTGATGCCCAGGACATCGCCATGTTAAAGTTCAACTAGTTGTTGTGGGTAAAAAACAGGTTGAACATCGACATTTAAACTAGTTTCTTTCCGTAATGGGAATTTATTTGTCCAGAATACGAAAAAGAATCTGCGAAGTGCAGAAAAAGTGTGTATTAACATTTATACAGAACTTGTAAAGAAACCAAACTCCCGATAACGTCTGCATGACTCCAGCACGACTTTACAACTAAC
>NW_016230745.1:1160-1241 GCF_001687245.7 Rhagoletis zephyria | reverse complement strand
TTTTAAAATCGGACAATAACCACGCCCACATCCCATATAAAGGTTATTTAGAGAAATACGAAATCTTCGATAAATCAGTAA
>NW_016230745.1:0-1114 GCF_001687245.7 Rhagoletis zephyria | reverse complement strand
GTGGTTATTGTGCTTGCCACATAGAAGCAAAACGTTGAAAATTATTGAAATCGAACTAAAATTACGGCCGATTTTCATATAACTGTAAATTTCAGAAATGCTGGAAACTTCAATATTTTACCATGTAGCGGTAGCTTTCGGAAAGGTGAAAAACATATATTTAATACTTGCGCCGGATATTTAATGTTCGACTCCGCCCGAACTTAGACTTTCTTACTTGTTTAAATTCAAAATGGCGGATCCAATATGGCGATCAAACNCTTTCTTACTTGTTTAAATTCAAAATGGCGGGTCCAATATGGCGATCAAACTAAAAAAAAAGTGCTAAAATTAAAACGTTGATACTGAACGTTTTAAACATTGTCAAAGGTTAAAACACGTTTCCAGTGGGTTTCAGGGGTTGGTGATTACGAATCTGATGTCAGATTTTCAGGGGGGTTTCCCCTGGTAACAAGTTTCAACCCATGACAATGCGTAAATCGTTCAGTATCAATGTTTTAATTTTACAAGTGTCTTTTCGAGAGCATATTTTCGGGAACTAGACCCATTCTAATTGTCCAAGACAGGTGTGTAGTTAAGGGAAAGTTCGCCAATAATACCAGAGTAATTATATGTAAAAGCCACATTTTTAGCTGCATTTTAACATGGCAAGAAAATAAAAAAAAATAAGAACATCAGCGTTTTTATAAAAAACCGACCAGCGCAAGCTCTAAGAAAACTTTTTTTTTCGAAATAAAAAAGACACGTGTCTCTTTTTTTATCACAAATAACAATATTCTGATGTAGCGTTTATGAATTTCCAAAACGAGTGTTTTTATGAACCACTCTAATGGTCATAGTTAAGCTTTTATCTATTCAACATTTGTTCTCTCAAACTAAAAAGCAATTTGAAATACTGTTAGTTATCTAAGCTCCTGTTTTGTATTAAAGCTAGCAAATGAATACATACTTTGAACATATAATATTTAAGTAGTATAATTTACATGCACACTAAGTTTTTCGAACTCCCCACTTTTTTGGATTCCATTGAATTAAGGCATTTGAACAGTCAAGACAAAATAGTCGCCTGACTTTAAACATTGGTGACCCCGACGTGATCACATTTGGTGACACG
>NW_016230744.1:0-1241 GCF_001687245.7 Rhagoletis zephyria | reverse complement strand
AACCATAACAACTGGATCGTTGTGATGCAATGTTTGTTTGTTTGGACGTTCCAGTTGCCTGCAGTTGCCACTGATGCGATGATGCGTGTGCGCTGGAGTGCAGCAGTGGGTGAAGGTGACAGTGAGAGGGAGAGAGAGAAAGCCGCTGGACAGTTGATACTGTGGAACTGCCACCAAAAAGAACTCTGCCTGACTGCCTGTTGCTCTGTGTGTGTGTGTGTTGAGTGCGGAGTGTGTCCGCGAAGAATGCCGCCGCTGGAACACACAGACACTGACACAGACGATGCTTTGCTTCGGCGGCGACTGCTGCTGCTGCTGACGAAAATCACAAGTCACAAGAGAAGAAGTTGAAGAAGAAGAAAGTTGCNACACTGACACAGACGATGCTTTGCTTCGGTGGCGACTGCTGCTGCTGCTGACGAAAATCACAAGTCACAAGAGAAGAAGTTGAAGAAGAAGAAAGTTGTCTGACGGGATGGCTGCTGCTGCTGTTGTCTTCTGTCTGTCAATGAGATGCCCTGAGTGTCTGTGGTGGCCACGACCACTGCAACTGCACTGTGTGTCTTCAGACTGCAAACGGGCTGAATGCTAAGCAGCGGTGACGATGCTTCAACGCGTGCAAAGAGTAAGAAAGAGAGAGAAGAAGAGAAGTGCACCTTCTTCGTTCTTCTCACTTGCACTTTCGATCGCTCTCAATCAGTGCAAAACTTCTGGAGGTCTGAACAGCCGTGTCTGAATCTATCAATTAAGAAGATTTGAGGGGTGCTCGCAAGAAGGTTACCAGTTGAGGTGGGGGTAAACTCTTGTAGCTCATTAAAAAGACGCTCATGTTCAATGAGCACTTCAAAGACAATCATCATCATCATCGTCCTCTTCATCATCATCATTATCATCAAGATTTATATTAGCCCTCATCACTGGCGCACTTTTCCATTAGCAGTCAGTCAATACTGTCTGTCTGAAGTTGTAATTTACGAGTGAGTTTAGCTTCAACATCCTCAATCTAACTATTGCATCTGCATCAGATACAGAGAAAAAGCACCAAGTAATAACTTTTATCCATTATTTGCATGCATATCAGCTTTACATTCCGCCACTTTCACTCTCAAAACACTCCAAGACAATCGACAGTAAATAATCGATACAACAATGTAAATGGATGTGTGTATGAGTGTGTGCGATCGTGACTATTTTGAGTATTAAATACTGTCTGATTTGTCAGCAGCTACTTCTCGTTCAGG
>NW_016230743.1:1175-1241 GCF_001687245.7 Rhagoletis zephyria | reverse complement strand
TTAACAAAAAAATCACGCTCAATTGGTTGTATATCTCATGTGATTTTCGATCCAAAATTTTGTTTA
>NW_016230743.1:0-769 GCF_001687245.7 Rhagoletis zephyria | reverse complement strand
ATTAAACTCGAATATGTATGGTTCACCGACGTACAATTTTGTGACCAACAAAATGAGAAAAACAACTAAATGACTTTAATTTTTCCTTAAGTCTAATTTTATGATGTATTAAATTGATTCGATGATGAAATTGCTATTTTCCCTCAGCTGAACACGCGGTTATTTTACGCCGGACTTAAGTGTGGTTATGTTCAACAAAAACTTATACTTTTTTTTTTTGTTTACCCGTTTAGTTGGGCGCCAATGATTTGCTTGGCCTTAGTTTGTCGATCCAAACAGGAATCTTTATTTACGGTTGATGGATAGCTCGTTTCCAATGGATGGTGGCAAGAAAGTGGCTGACTTACGGGTAATGATTTTGTAGTACCGGCTTATGGTGACTCAATTGCTGTCAAAGGAATAGTCCAGATTTGATGCTCACAACTTCTTTATTCTACGCAACAACATGGCTGGGGATTTGCCGGAAGGAATGTGACGGCACCTTTTGCCTCTGTTAACTCGATACAAGAAAAAAGGCTTTTTACAGTCAGCCTTTTTCCTTATATTTGCTTGGACGCAGTAGATTTCACTTTCCACTTTCCACTGAGGGGTGAGTATCGACACCCCGAATGTCGCCAACTTTTAATACAAGCTTTTAATACACTTTAATTACTTGGTTGTAATTCCGTTCTTGCGAGGACTGATGAGTGTGGTTCGCTCCGTATCCAATTCGGAAAAAGGTAATATATTTTTCTAGCCTCGTGGTATGTGACCACCGATTCTTTTATCG
>NW_016230742.1:181-1241 GCF_001687245.7 Rhagoletis zephyria | reverse complement strand
TAAAGTTTGCGCCTAACTGTAGGCAAACCGAAAAACTGCAGATGTGCAAGTGAATATTAGAGAATGCCTCCAATTTCAAAGGAAAAAAGAATAAATGTTGCCACTCTAGGGAAAGTTAAACAGTAAGTTTACGAATTTATTTTAGATTAAAATACAAATAAGTACATTAGGCTGGGTCGATTTTGTATGGGGGAAAATAAAAGTCATTTGACCGCATTGTAATAGTAATATTATGATGTCTTAGGTCTCGGCCAATTGTTATTGGCCACGAAAGACTAATTTAAAACTTATCTTTAGCCCGCGCAATTGAATCAAAGTGTATGAATTTTGAAAATAAAACTTTGGCTTGTAATATCTATGGAATGCGTTATTGTTATAAACATGACGATATATCAAATTAAGGGCTATTAAATTTAGAGCCTCACGTTCATTTATCATTTTTCAATAAGTCTACACGTTTTTAAGATATTAAAATAAAAAATAAGAAAACTATGATTTGCCCTTATGAATTTTCAATTCTTCATTACTTCAGCAACCAAGTGAAAAATACAAAAAAGTGAGACGAGATTTATTTCAAACCTTTTAATATTAAAATGACCATGGACTTGGTCACGCCGATTTGGTCAGTTTTCAAGATCGTGGTGAATGAATGTATTGTCAAAGATTAGGAATCGTTCGACAAGTTAATAGTAGTTTCAAACATATAAGTATTTACATACATTATAATTAGGGTGAGAAACGCCCATTTTAAGTCCATTTTCGCAGTCTTGAAAACTGGTGCGGAATGGTTTCATTAGTCGCCGCAGAAGCACATTTTTCGCGGTTTCTAACTTTGCCATTATATGAAAGTAGGGGACGTGCAATAAGTGTTTAGATATACATAAATATTTTAGTTAATTCCATTATGTGAAAGTGTCTGTAAGTAAATGCAATAGTCTTTAACATATCCTGGGAAATCCTTTTGCGGACTCTCCAATTGGACGATATTGCTTTGCATTCAGCTTGAACGAAAAAACTCACTCGCTTGCACAGTTTTCTGTAATCCGGTTCTTTTATTTAA
>NW_016230742.1:0-161 GCF_001687245.7 Rhagoletis zephyria | reverse complement strand
AGTTTTTCGATATAACTTTGGTAAATGTTACTCGATCGGTGCGTAATAATTAACAAATTGAAGGCGAGACTTAATGTTACTGATTTTTGATAATATGACTAAAATAGTTCATATTATAAACAAATTATTTAAAATAAAAAAAAATCTTGAACAAAATTTTT
>NW_016230741.1:0-1241 GCF_001687245.7 Rhagoletis zephyria | reverse complement strand
GAACAAAGTTATAATACCCTTGTGCGCAAGTGCGCTCGGGTATAAAAATCACACATATTTTGTTACTGATGTTGACATTCAAACGGCATAGCTCATTTAGGGCAAATTCTGTTCTTCGTATTAGGTATATTTATTTATTTATTTATTTATTCAATCAGTAGTAATCTAAATTAACAAAGTTACTTACAGACTACTTAGAAATAGAGGGAGTTGTACATTAAAACTCATTGCATTTAACATTGATTTGAAATCAGACTTAGATATAGAAAAATCAATGGCTAGAGAATTTGAGAGAATATTGAACTCAGTCAGAGCTCGAAAAGTTGGACACATTCTGTATAAAAAATATCACTATTTCGGAGAGTCCGGTTAGGGATAGGGAAGCAAATGCGCTCGAGGAGATATGGTGAACGAATTGCACCCTTAATTATATCGAAGACAAAAGTGAGCGAAAGGATAGTCCATCTGCTTTGAAGAGATTTCAAGTCAATTAGCGCACACCTGGCTTTATATGAGGGAATAGGGTCGGCGAAATTCAACGACCGCAGAGCAAAGCGTAAAAACGTTTTTTGAACCCGCTCGAGTCTATTAATATGGCATCCATGATAGGGTCTCCAGATAAAAGAAGCGTATTCCAACTTAGAGCGTACCAGCGACGTGAACACTAACTTAAGAGTATAAGGATCTGTGAAATCTGAACTAAATCGACGAATAAAAGCAAGCACTGAATATGACTTAGCAATGGTGTAAATGACTATTNAAGCAATGGTGTAAACGACTATTAAATAAAAATTTCGAGTCAAAAACAACACCTAAGTCAGTTATCNATGACTATTAAATAAAAATTTCGAGTCAAAAACAACACCTAAGTCAGTTATCTCATTAAGAGCAGATAGACGGGTACCAGCAATGCAATAAGAAGTGGGGATAACGCAACGCGATTCGGAGTAGGATAAATAAAACACTTACTTATGTTTAACTCAAGGCCATTGGTTCGACACCAGGCTGAGACATTGTCAAGGTCTGATTGAATCTTAATGGAGTCTGAAGAAACTGAAATGGTCGAAAAAATCTTCAAATCATCAGCGTATAAAAGGAAATTAGAGTTAGCAAAACAACTCGATATGTCATTTATAAAACTGACAAATAGCAGGGGGCCTAAGATGCNGCAAAACAACTCGATATGTCATTTATAAAACTGACAAATAGCAGGGGGCCTAAGATGCTGCCTTGTGGAACCC
>NW_016230740.1:0-1241 GCF_001687245.7 Rhagoletis zephyria | reverse complement strand
GTATGGACGCACAAGCAATCGTCGAAATTCATAGCCATCAAATATCGCGCACCGAAGCACTGTTGAATGTGCCCACTCCCGAGGCTGTGGCCAGTCAAAAGTCGTTTACGATGCTCAACATTTACGAGGTCATCGCGAAAGACCATTAACCATTTTTTTTCATTTTCAGTACCCCAATAAATTAGGAGCGAGAGCTTAACGCACAAGTGTGACGAATTTTTATGTTTGAAAAATGATTGATGTTGTAATCACCTCTTGGTGCTGACCGAAAAACGGAAGTGCCTTGCAATTATTATTTGTAACATAAAATTATATATTGTAGGCGTTTTAAATTTTTACAAAAAATCGTGTTGCGAATTGAATCAGACAAAACCGTTGTTTCATCACAATTTCCGTTGTAATNTTAACATCCTATTTTGGACGTACATTGCTTTTGTTTCGCTGTAACTAGAATAACAACAATAATAAGTGGCTTCCCCGTTTCCTTCAATGGCAGAGAAAGTGCTGAAATGCAAGTTTAACTTAAAAATAATTCCAAATAAGATTAGATAAGAACTCCTGCAAGCCAAGTGCGTACAAAAAACGTCAAACAAAAAACTTGCACGAAAAAGAAAAACAAAAGGCTTTAGAAGTAGCGCAATTTGCACCCTTTAAAAAAGCATTACGCAATGTACAGTGAGGCAAAACTAAAGGTTTCCAAAAGATTTTGCGGATTCATAAAAAAATGCAATTTCATCGGCATCCTATTGTAACTGTTCTATTGATAAGACATACATACACATGTACATATATGTATGTTGGAATAAGCTGTATTGACAAGCGGAAACAATTTAATAGGTGCATTCTCGTATTCTTCCAGCAGAAAAATCTTGGGACAGCAGTAAATTTTTGACAACCGTACATTTATGCGGAATAAAATATTATATATTGAAGTGAAATGAGTATTTTAAGAAAATATATATTATAGATTAATAATAATAATAGATTGGCGCTTACATATGTATTGATTGCTTTGATGGTGTCACACAAAGGGGAAGGACCTAAAGTTTACGCCAACTCCGAATGGCGATGGTGTTTTTGTGAGCTGTTTTTTTGATTACAGAAATACACCGCCGAGGGGCGACCGCTATTAGATAAAACCTTTTTTGTTTTTTATTTTTTGATGTTGGGTTGAACTGTGCTTGAACCCAGACCCGGCGGAATAGTAGCGCGCACTGCTAACCACTGCATCACAGCGGCCG
>NW_016230739.1:0-1241 GCF_001687245.7 Rhagoletis zephyria | reverse complement strand
AATTGAATTCAAAAATTTATTTTAGTTAAATCTAAATATTAAAAAAAAACTAGATTAAAAAGTATTATAGAATGGAAAACATTAAAAAAAGTTCTTAAACATTAAATGAAATTAAAAAAATCTTTTTCTTTTTGGGAGGATAAAAATTGAAAATTTAGTGAAAATTATATTAAAATCACAACTCAAAATTAAAAAAAAAAAAAATTTCTTTTTAAACTAATAAAATCCAAACCTTAAGAGAAATAAATTAAAAAAACGTAACATGACTNAGTGAAAATTATATTAAAATCACAACTCAAAATTAAAAAAAAAAAAAATTTTCTTTTTAAACTAATAAAATCCAAACCTTAAGAGAAATAAATTAAAAAAACGTAACATGACTTTCGAGAAATTAAATGAAATAAAAAAAAATCCTCTTATAACATTTAAATCTAAAAACTAAACTAAAACTAAAAAAAAAAAAATAAATTAAAAACACAAGATTAACAAAGAAAAATTAAGTAAATTTAATTTCTAAAAATCAAATGAAATCAAAAAAAAAGTTTCGTTTTAAAACGATAACAACTAAAAATTAAAAGAAAATTAAAAAAATATATTATTAAAAACCAGAAAACTAGTTTTCTTAAAATTAAATGAAATTAAAAAAATACCTTTATTTTTAAAACAATAAAAAATTAAATTTAAATTGAAAAGATAAGAATGCATAAAATAAGTACCTTAAAATTAAATGGCGTTAAAAAATATATATTTTTGATTTTAGAACGATAAAGTCTTAAATCTTAAATTGTAAAGTATGTACTTACTTCTTCTGGACAATCGTATTTTATTCTACCCTAGCATAGTTATTAAGAAGTCCATTCTACATACAACTCTAAAGCACTGTTTTGCAGATCCAATGTTCTTTTCTGCTATATTCAAGCACAAATCTGGAACACTGCCTAGCTTTTTCTTGCTCGTTCTACGGCTACAGACCCCTCTAAGAAAACTCCTGCCATGATCAATCCTACGACCAGAAACCCAGATAATATAGATGGACATTGACCGTAGCTCCATCACGATTTCTTTCATCCTTAACCACGTAGCTTGGACTTTCTTTACTCTTTAACTATGTAATTTCCTGGCAATCAGAATGTCGTATCATTGGTCCGCTCGTCTTTGCAGTAATTCGATGAAACGAGAAAATAATGGAAAGACTGATCTGACTGAAATGCTGTATCAAAACCATAATCAAAGGTTTTTGG